>NW_018108236.1:142726-156113 GCF_000183805.2 Loa loa | reverse complement strand
CATATACATACACATACACATCCACACACACATTTATTCCTTCGTTCTTTTTTCAACAAATTGAGTTCCAAATTACTTGCACACATTAAATTAGCAGGAAAGAGACAGGATTAGTTAATATTCATCTTTTTTAAAGGTTCCCACTTCGTCCAGCGAAACAGCAAAATTCGAATAAATTTGAAAAATGACGTTTTCAGGATGAAATTGTTTCTGTTCATACGTTTCTGCATATTAGCATGACAAAATTACCTATTAAAGTAAAGAATAAGAGTAGAATTATGTAGGAGAATGAAAGTTAAATGAATGACAGAGTAGAGAATAATGCAAAAGGTTGTCGTACAGTAGCAGAAAGACGAAACGTTCCATGGAAAACTTTGTTTGAATATATCTGGTTCCAAAGGGTCAACACTACTGCATTCCTCTAATATTGGCTCATAATCACACATTCTTTCAATTTACAATTGCTATGAAGGTAAGAAGGGTGAACAAAAGAGCACCTAGACAATTCCATTACATATGCTAAATTAGCTTATCGGTGTCCATAGTGAGTTGTATGGTCACATTTATCTTCTTATTACCTCCCCAGTCATCCTTTTATGTCTTAGATATCTATCCTTCTTTTCCACTAAAGAAAATGAAGACTGGAAAGAATTTTTATTATTACTGAAAGATGGCTACGGTAATTGCCGCTCGTCTAATTAGCATTTTCAATTTGGCGGCTTAGACTTGCTGAGGAAACATTTATCACGGCTGCATTGACGGTGTGTACTTGTTTTGCAAAAACCGCACTGATAAAGAAGAACATTTTTCACAAAAACCCCTCTTTAGTAAAGGAATTGAATCTTCGTCGTTTGATTAGCTCTTCAGATAGTATATAATATATCTTGATGTCCGGACATTTTATCCAGTTGAGTAGTAAAAAAAGAAATTACATTTGTATAATTTCAAGATGACACTAAAATATCACAGTCTTCGTTGGTGTACTCCTTGCATTTGCTGCGAAAACAAAATTTTTTCATCAACTAAAATTCCTAGAAAATTTATAGACCTGAAGTAAATCCGCAGTAGTTAATTAGTGTGATCTAAATGCTTCCAATGGTATAGAGAATGAAATCATATATCGATGGTGATTTTATAATAAAATATGAATATAGTTTACTTCATATTCGATAACTCTTCCTTATAATATTGTTTTTTTTTCACGAATAAATCCTGAAAGCTGTTTGGAGTTATGATGATAAAACAATTAAAAGATTAACTTCTAATAATATTTATAGCATGTTATTTATAACATGGACAACTGATTAAATTGTTTATCCACTCTTAATGTTTTCATTTTCGAAATTAAATTCGTTGTAATTTCGAGGAATCGAAAGTATTTTTTCTTGCACCGGATTTTCCCATATGTCCTACCAAAGTATGCCTTGAACTTTTCTTTAAAGAGCAAAACCTAAAGTTTAGGGTGGTCTAAGTAGGATGGATGATAGGACAGATCTCCAAAAGAATACCAAAAATATTAGGAACAGAAAAGTTTGCAACGATTAATTGATGAATGTATCGCCGATTGAGTTTTTTGAACTAACCACCAAATGCATATTTACATAGAATAAAATTATTCGATCCATGAGAGAGAATGGTAACAAAAATGTTGGAGAAAGAAGAGTGAAGACAATATAAGTAACCAACAACTGACGCTTTTTTTCCTTTCTTACCTAATCACTTTTCATCCTAAAATTCTTGACTCGTGGAAGAATCAAATAAGAATTCTAAGATGGAACCATCGTCGGAATGAAGGAGAATCAGATGGATAAATTTTTATATTGCAAAATGGATTAGACTTAGCAAGGAGAAAAAAAAGAAGAAATGCTTTTTGCTTTCTTAAGAAAATCTGTGCGAGGGAAAGAGAAAGAAATCGGTAAGATAACGATTTCGGAATGTTTTTTGTGGAACTACAACATTCTCACTTTTCCTTTTTTCTTACTGCTTCAAGTTCACACTTTAAAAATTCATCAAAAAAATATTGTTTTTTTCTTTCTATTTCGAAATGAATGTACAACCTTAAAGGAAAGGTCAGAAGTGAGAAGTTATTTAATGGGTCTGAAAATCTGATGATCAGCAAACAAGGGATGTTTATCATTTTCTTACCTCATCCACAATTAACTTCTATAAATTTGTTTTCTGAAAAATAAAATTAAAATTATTAACATAGTTATTTTCGCCAATTTTTTGGCTACATGATGGAAACTTGAATGGTGTTAAAGGATATTTATTTAAAGCCTGTGAAATATGAGTTAGTTCTCCTCATAGTTATAATGTGATTTCAGGTTAGTTCCAGATTTATCTAGAGAATGTATTGGCGTAGCGTGTGTCTTCTCGAAGGGTTAAAGTTTCGAGAATAACAATTGCTTATCAATCTAAAAGGTTTTTATGCAACAGATAGAGATTTTTGAAAAAATAAAAACTCCCTAGGATATAAGTAATTAATAAGTTCTTCTCATAGTTATAGTTATGATATAACTTTTTTTTGAACTTGACGAATTTTGCTGATGCATAATCGACATGATGCAAGTCCTAGTTATTGCGGATAAGCGCAAATAAACTAACTAAGTGTAACTTATAGCATTCTGTTATTGCAATACATTGGAAACCCCCAAAAATTTTTGCAAATTTTATACAATGCCAAGATGATAAGTTTTTGGGTGGTCATTTACGCATACGGGAACCATCCAACTACCATTCTCTGAAATAAATAGAATTGCCAACATTTTGTGGCTAACGAAAATATGATATAAATTTTTTTAAAATAGAAACGAAAAAAAAAGGTGAAATAGCAACAATTGTATAAAATGTTGGCACATTTCGTATTTGTTATTCTACAATAAACAGCCACCTTTATGACAAACGCCACTCTCGATCCTTTTACTCTTCTATCCATTCACATTCCACACTTTACTTCACTCTTCTCAATTTCTGGCCATACCATTCCTAGCAACATTACGGTGGTTAGCTAGCTATTTTCTTTCGAAAATTTGATATTTTATCATTTTCAAAAAAAGAAAAAAATCTTCTAAACTCTTTGAGTCTCAATTCTTATCTTTAATAATTGAATCTAATCTCTTATTTTGTAAATTTATGGCCATTTCATTTCTTGTCAATGCCATATACAATTCCATTCAGCATATATGAAAAATAATTGGTTTACGAATCTTTTTCTCTAACTTATGTTGCATAAAATTCTTATCAAATTTCCATGATCTGAACTTAATTCCTTTTTCGAAGCTGACATCTAAGCAATTTGTAATTTTAAAATACTTTAGCTACTAAACTGCAAGAAATAAACTCTGCTAAGCATATATTCTATGGAAATCACCTAGTAAATGACTAAAAAGTTAAGCTATAATCAACTTAAATAAAATTTCGAATTACAGGGATGAGACGAATTGTCGCATTGATTCTACTTTTGCTACAAAATGCGTTTACACTGCGTGAAAATAGTGCTAGTGGACGATTTAGAACAAGCTGTACGTATTATTTTATTGCTTTTTTAAATCCAATATATTAGTGGTACATTTTTAAACCATTAAATTAAGAATACTTTGAGAAGTCGAAGCATTTTTCAAATACAATATTTTTTTAAACAGCACTTTGTTTTTGTTTATATCATACTCACTGCTACAAAATCAATTCACTTCAGTTCCAAACTTAAAATCACTCAACAATTCAACAGAAGTTTACCGTGAAACTGTAAGTTGATGATCTCTTTATGCCGCGAGAAAATTATTGAAATTAAACGTACAATTTGTTTCATACATTATTTAATATGAATTTTGCTTCATTTTTTCAGAAAAGTGAAAAGTAAAAGTTGAAAAGAGAACTATATCACATTTGCGCCTATTATTATACAACAGCATTTGAAGAAACATAAACTTTAACCTAGATAATTTTGCGCATTCTTTTCATTATTGTATTGCTGATAAATTACGTAGTATCACTATTCTTCAGATAATTTGAAAACGATGGAAACTTTACATCCCTTCGCTCAAAATTAACCAATCGAAAGAAGAATTCCTTTATATTTCCAGTATTTTAGCAGGTTCAGTCGACAGTGTCATCCATTAAAAATGACAATTGGGAAGTTGACATGATACAGAAACTGCGTCATTTGCAAACGAAAGTTGACGAAATTCTGAGCTGTTGCAAAAACAAATGTCTCGGGAAAAATGAAACTGTGACAGAGGTGAGCAATTAAGACTTATTTGCTGTAACTGTTGCAGTAAGCATATATTCATCTTATACTTGTATAAATCAATGAAAAATAGTTACTTTAGAAATTATTTTATATCATTCCCTCGACATCCTTCCAGGAAATATATTTAATCTGAAGAGAATTGGTTTTGCGAAAAACTGAAGTATTGAAATACTTTCAGGAATTCTGTAATGAGAAATTAACAACACAAACAACAGCGCTCAGGTCATGTCATGCACAATTTTTAAACTTAATATAGTTATGCCTTTCAACGCAAGCAGTCAAATTTTTGCTCCAAATCACTTTGGAATGCTAACAGACATATTAATTTTAAATTGCACTCAAATTAAAAATAAAAAAGTTAGCATTTTTGAAGTTTCAAAGCTATCACTTTTTGACAGATGCGTTTTTCACTATTCAATTTGGCGTGCTATCTTATAGATAGCAAAATGCAACAAAAAATTTTTCCTGCTACACAATATCCGAATAATAAGAGTTTAGACCCAAAACTGTGAAAATGATACTTCCGGTACGGAAATGTATCTCGTGTCCTTGTCCAGCAACTCCAACAACTTGTCCAGTAATGCCTTTTGATCACTGTCCATGCAATGTGCAAATTAGTCAGCTTCTACCATGCCCTATCGTTTCAGGTAAACAATTCTTGGCTTTAATCTCCAATATGTTTTTTAAAATCATACAAAAAATTCATTTGTGAGACTTGAAACTTGAATACAAAATTCACTGAATTTTTTTAAGTGTGATTTGTAAGTTTCAAGTTATTATAAAATGTCTATTTTGCATATGTTCGAAAGACATTTTGATAAAAACACTTTGCATATATTTTTTGAATTTATTTAGTAACAATGTGATTGAAAAGAAAACTTTACTATTGTTCCATTATCTATCTTATTTTACAAATATTATTACTGCACTTTTTCACTTCAATTGTTTTGTTAGTTTCAATGATGCATTACCAATAAGTGGTCAATTGCACTTCTCTCCAATAGCATTCATTGCTGTTTACTTTTTCACTTGCTCCTATACTCTTCTGTACCAAAATCCTAATTCCTGTCCTGAATATTTGAAATTCATGATCAAGCAATTAGTCCCAATTATTTTCAAGTATTGTTTTCAGGCACGTTTCAGGTAAGAAGTCGGCGCCGAAAACGACAAATGGGTAAGCAATCTGTATGCTACGATAAATCATATTTAATTCGAACTATATTTTATCATTTTCAACTTTGAACTGATTTTAAATTTGTTCATTATTTAAAACTTGATTTTTTGTGAGTATGAAGAAATTGATGGGCTGAATGGATTTTTGATAAACATAGCTGACCAATATTCAAAACGGAAAAGGTCAAATAAAAAGATTAGAGTATTATGAAGCAAATGTAGACTTCAGAAATGCAAAGTTTTCAGTAGAAGTAATAGTACCTCTGGACGACAAGCCAGCAATTGAGTATCTTCGGAGACTTGGATATGTGGAAGAATTCAACTTATCATCTGCAAATATTTGTCACCCGATAAGCTTATCAGCCAATGTTTTATCTCCAGATGAGGTTCGTTCTTGGCAACTTTTGAAATTTATGCATTTGTTGGGAATGCGAAAATTTTTATGAGTTCCATACAGAATCTTACTGTCGGTGTTTCTTGTCCCACTAATTGAGTTAAGTAGGTGCTGATGGTGGGAGAGATTGAAAAGTTCCATAGAACCTTACAGTCTCCTTAATGGTTTGATAGAAAATCCATAACTCCATGCAGAACTTGCAAAATATTTTATTTTTTCGCTCATTTCAAGTATTTAGTTTTAGAAAACAGCAGCAGTGGTACCGGTACCAATGCAACCATTTCAGGCTGCACTGTTCGCTCAGCAACAAATACCCATTCAACTTTTAACAAATGTGAGTCAAATCATGCACAATTTCTTTATGATATTTGTAGTACTATACAAAAATATATTAATACACTCACAATCTTCCATATCTCCTTTAATAACAGTCTTCATAGTCCATGCCGCAACAGTTTGCATTTGGCGGAATAAATGGTGTGCAACCACTGAATTTTGCGCTTGTGTCTCAGCAGCAAGAGAAACAACAACGGATGATACCTTCCGGATCAGCTGAACAATCTAAATTGACAGATTTACTTGCATCTCCACCTAACACTCAACTAAAGATAAATGACGTACGTATTGTTTTCGTCTTTTTTTTTTTGACGATAATCTTTGTGAGAGGTGAAGGTGCTCCAGACACCAATCGCAATGATCAAAACAATAGCGGGGTGAGTCCGACCAGACTCTTTTTTCAAATTAAACAGAACAGTCTTATGACTGGCTCTTTAAGAAGCCGGACATAAGACTATTCTGTTTGATGAACTCATAATGCAGTTAGTTTGTTTGTTGCAATAAAATGCATAAATTTATTAAATGATTACTTCAAATGGAAAGGAAATAGGTCACTATCCAATACCTTTCTTTGATTCGAGATTTTACTAGAATTCAGCAGATATTGCAATTTTATAGATATTGCAATTTCTTTTTTTTTTTTGTTATTGCAATTTCTATTGCAATTTTCGGAAATATCGTAGTACATTGAGTTTTTTCAGTACAACAACTTCGTTGAGTAATTACTGACCTTATGTAGTTAGAAGTGGGATCGAATTTAAAATCAAAATCAGAAATTAAAATATATACCTCTTTCTTAATCTCAGGACTGCCAACCTCCACGAATAACGAAATCAGCCGCGGCTGCAAGAAGCGGGATTACGTTAATTGCGCTCACGGTCTTTGTCTCGATAAAATCATCATAATGATACAATATATAATCTCTTCTGTGTGCAACTAAAAATGTCTAATTTCACATGCAACAAGTTTTCATCTGCGACAACTTGCGCTTATTAATCTTTTTTTTGGCTGAGGTTCAAATTACACTATGTCTAAAATACATTTTTCTCATCACGTATCATTATAAAAGGTTTTAAAAAGCAGTTGGAATATCTAGAAAGTTTAATAATTTTAATATTTGGTAATGAACACATTTTGAAAAGTTTTATTTCACACCTAAAATAAGTATCAAATTTTAGAATGGGCTTTATGATACTGCCTGTTATTTGTTTATAACAAGGAAAACTCTTTGTTTATTATTAATTTACAGTACTGAAAATAATCAAAGCAATAGCCTTCGATCTTTCAGAATGAGCAATTTTACTGTCTTTATGAATCCTAAAGATGGAGTACTCGTTGTTAAATGAAAATTAACTTAGGAAAAGTGGTCAGTATTTTCCAAAATAATCAGGCAGCACAAGTTAGTAGCAACCTCATGCAATCATGATCGGAGCCTTCCACAAATGATGAGATGATGTACACTTATGTACACGGATGTGCAAGTGATAAGATTTACACTGCAGGAATTACTGTAAAAAAAATGAAAGCGAAGTGAACTCATTGTTAAGCATAAAAAAAAGCGGTTAAGAGTTCAAATCATGTGATAAAACAAAGACTTGCACTCCAGTAATTAGTGAAAAATATATTTCAAAGTTTAAAGAATACAAGGAACAATTTGTGTCTTCTGAGAGGACTGAGGTGTCACGCTGACTGATTCACTGTAAATGACTAAGGAATGCTATGTTGAATAGAATATATGATAATAAGACAGATTGCTGTGAAAATTAGCACTTTTACTATTTTCTGCATTCCTTCCAGCTGAATATATATTATGTAAATTTGTCGAGAATTAAAAATAGGATTGAAATTACTACTTGAGACCATTTGTAATTTTTCATAGTTTGTGTTCGCGTGTCGCAACTAAGATACGTATGCTAGAAAAGAGATGCCGCCAAAAAAGGTTTGTTGGCAATTTGAGAAATATATGAAATGAGAAGTGGAAGGAGTTTTTTCGGGATGACCGATCCGAAAAGAGATGATGACAGAAAGGAAAGATTAGAAGTGAGTTCTGCAATGATCTAAGACATATCTTTAGCGACCGACGACGACCAAGGGAAGAATGGTGTGCTCAGTGGATGAAAGGAGACAATCGAAGGGTGTTGCTCGTCGTCGCACAATTCAAACCGATTTTCGGGCTCCAATTGGAAAAAAATTTGTCCACAAAGCAGTAGTAAGCAGCAATAATAATTCTGTAATAAAATCGCGGTACCATACATATTGTTTTGCTATAGTATCCTGTTATTTCCAGTAATGTTTCGAGGAAACATTCGATGAGTCTTCCTCATCTGAGTCTATTATCAAGCCTGTCATTTAACAGATGCCAAGTTTTATTTCAGATTAGCACAAGTATTTTTTGCATTGAAAAGAGTTAAAAAAGAGTTGGCTGAAAAGAGTTGCCTTTCTCGTATACCCGTCTAGGTGTACTGATGCTTTCAATTTTCCAGCTTCATTTCTTCATTTCCTCTTGAGTGCTATGTCTGGTGAAATACAATGAAATTTAAAATTCCCAGTCCTGACCCAGTTAATCTAGGAAAAATCGGGTAAAGCAATGACGAAATATTCCGAACCACAGAAAAAAAGACGTTATATGAACTCTGGGCTGACCAGGTGATCGAGATGGGTATTCGGAACATAAGGCGAGAATTTGTCACTGCAGTGCGAACATATAATCCACCTGGCACTACGAATGCTTGGGAAGCTGATAAAAATTACGACAAAAATCGGTGAATCTCATTTCAGAAATTTTCAAATTTGCTAAATTCCTTCAAAATAATTGATTTTACAAAGGGAAATAGAGAAAATCCATAAAGTCTACAAGTTTTGCAAAAAATTAAGGTTCGAAGACATCAAATTGCTGGACAAAACAAGAGTAGTTCTCAAGAACACACCTAGCAGTAAGTGATCATTTTTTATTTTAAAATAAACAATGTAACTACACGAATTCATGATTTTGTCAGAAATTGTATTTCACGAAATGCCAAATAACTAAATAATTGAAATTGACTGGAATTTAACTAAGTGAAATTCAAAAAAGAATGAAGCAAATAACAACAGGTGATGATTACTATCATGCTTCATACGTACAAATTGGCGAAAACGTTAATTTCATTTGCGCGCAAGGACCTTTACCAAATACTATTGAAAATTTTTGGTGTATGGTCATACAAGAAGATTCAAAGGCCAGTAAAACAGACACGGAGTTAATTTCTGCCTATTTTAATCACGGAACTTGGCAGTGAAGGCACTGCTGTTGCTGTTTAAGGTTTTTCTGTAGATTGCCACCCTACTTTTACTTCCAAAGCTATACAGCATGATCATTATTCATATCTCTGTAAGACTGAAATGGTTATTACAGGTAATAATACAATTATGTCAGTGGATTGAAGAGGGCAAAAATCAGTGTGCCGAATATTTCCCAAACGGTGATTGGGAATGGAAAAATTACGGAGCCATTCGTGTCAAAATTGTTGAAAAAACTTCACCTGTGACACAGCTTAGAAAAGTTTATCGAACAAAAATACAAGCTATTTACAAGGATAAAAAGCACGAGGTTAATACAGAATCCGATGAATACTCTAGTCCCTGAATTAGATGGCTCACTCAATATTTGCAAAAGTCAACACTAATTTAAAACTTACAAAATCAACATAAAATTAAAAATTGAATTCCTAGCTAACTCTTTTATGTTTCCGAAATTTTTTAAACCATTTGATTTAAAATAAAGGTACTGAAGGTCCTATTTTTGATTCAATCCGTTGATACATTGGAGTTTTTAGATTCCAAATGAGAGTTTTACCTCCAAATTTAGTTGGTCATTTCCAAAACCAAAAAGTTTAATTCAAAAATGTTATAACGAATTTTTAAATGTTCATTAGTCTTAAAAAACCAGTTGACTAATTTGTTGCTTCAATAGATTTGTTGGGTAACACCTTATTACATGCTTATTACATGCTATTACTTCCTAGAGTGAAGCAGCAGCCCATTATTAAACAATCGATTTCATTAGCAACTTTATCAATATTAACTTTTTATGATAACACATATATGCATCAAGTGCCTGTAAAAGTGTATTCCAAAATTTGCTTCAATACTGTAAAACATATCAGTGAACGTTATAGAGACTGTCCGAAGCTATATAATGATCGATCACCTGAGTTACTTTAAACTCATATGACTTACTTTGAAGGTATTACATTTATTGTATGGTGGTTGGCCGGATCACTTTGTAGCAGAGTCAGCACCAGTATGTCGTGAAGTACGAACGCTGGCTCTGAAATTTTCCGAAAAAAAGCCAATAATTGTGCATTGCAGCGCTGGAATTGGAAGGTAATCCATTTCGAAATGAATTAAAATTCATTACAGTGAATTAAAAGGAAACATAACTGAGATTCGAAATTGTAGATTGGAAAGTAAATTAATGCGATACTAACCTGCTACTTGAACTTTCTGATTAGTCAGTAAAAATTTTTATTGAAATTATATTGATAAAATTGGAAAAAAGAAAAAAAGAAAATCCAAAATATTGGAAAATTGCGGATCTTGGCAACTTTTCAACTGATTAGGTTAGCGACCCTTCCAGAAGAAACTTTTCGTAGGAGGGTAGAAAGACTTACTGAACGCATTATATCCTAACCTGTTGTACCTGTAGCTTCTCATTTTTTTGAAATTGGATTTATTATTTGTTTATTACGTAAATGATTCCGATTGGGA
Organism: Loa loa; assembly: GCF_000183805.2. Lineage (NCBI taxonomy): Eukaryota > Metazoa > Nematoda > Chromadorea > Rhabditida > Onchocercidae > Loa > Loa loa. The sequence goes on along the minus strand of NW_018108236.1, from coordinate 145,212 downwards.
GTGAATGATTGAAAATCGTTGATTTACGGTCTTAAGCTAATTTTGAAGTTTTGCAAACTTTTTGTGATTTTAAGAAAACATTTAAAATTATGGAAAATATAGCTTTTAAGGCACTGAGACGTGCATTCCCTTTCATTGGGATAGGTACATTCAGTGAGAATATTAGTATATTTTTAGTATTATCTGTTGTCTGTAGATGGGATTTCTCCTTTCGCTTTCTAGTTCAGTTTGGATTCAGTTCAATGATTGGATCTTTTCTACTGTTTGATGCATTTTTATTTTTTGTTGTTTAATTACTATTCGTTTTCACTGTATTGAAAATGGAATTGGTAAATGAAATTATCTTTTCGGTACTGCTTTTACCCTTAATTCATTTCATTAAAAGAGTGGAATGGTCAGATATATCAAGCGTACAAATTTTAAAAAAAGCTGGAAATCAAATTCGCATAAGTCAAAAAAATTCGACCGAATTTTCAGAACAGGCACATTTGCAGCCATATTTATGGCAGTTGATCGACTTAAACATAATGAAAATCTTTCAATTCCTGATATTGTTAAAGAATTACGTGATCAAAGAATGCATGCAGTGCAAAACGACCAGGTAATCATCATCGTAATCGACTGATTTAACGCTGACAATATTTCATGCTCCTTTTAACTCGCTTTTTAAAAATGGAAATAACAATGGAAGATTCTGAACCATCGAAGTAATTGCTTTGAAACACTGAAAAGAAACTAAAATGGATTGTAAATCCTCACCGAGATGTAATTTGTCTAAATGGATCGTTGTGTCATCATTTTCTGTTACGCGAAAAGTAACGGGTGAAGTGAAAAGATTCTCTGAGACGTGGTAAGTGGTAAGTGATTAAAATCAAACGACTATAAAGGGATAAATTCCTACAACATGCTGACAAGAACGAACAAAATCCTCAGTGTAAATCGAAAGTGGTAGTGATTTGGATTCAGGATTACTATTTCATGCTGTAGCAAATGTTTCAGCAGTATTTATTCATCTATCGAATGGTTATCGACATTCTGCTGGCAGAGGATTTATTGATCAAAAGTCCGGAAATAATATCACTTATCAAGGAATATGACGATCTTATTGCGCGGAAACGTCAAGAAAGAAATCAGAAGGGTAAAAAATGAGTGATTAATTCAAATTGCTGACAATGCATTATTTAATTGCATCTATTCTTTGTTTTTTAAATTGTGCTTTATGCTTGCTAGCTATTCAGAAAGGAAACATCGCATTATGCAAATAATTTCTGATCTGCTATTAAAACTTTACCACCGTATAGGTCGCAGAATTCAAGATGTGCAGAACATGTGCACGTCACAAATATCATCAATTATCATCACCATTCAGTCAATATGCAGTCTAATTCGTATGACTTAATGACATTTCTTGCGTTTTGTAGCCATTTGGGATGGCGCTGCTTTTGAAGTCTAAACTGTTTTAAGAAAGCAATTTTTTCTTTCCGAAAAATGCACGACTAATTATCACGTCTTCCCCAACATTACCACACTGAAATAGGATATAGGGATATCTTATTCCAGCCAGATTAGCCTTCATCATAAAGGGCAAACATTGCTAGGCCAAGATGCAAATGCGTTGAAAAACAAGTTGCTAACCTTAATATGAAGAAATTATGAGAGGATTTTATAAATTTCAGTTGATAAAAGTGCATGGTTATATGTTGGACAGTTGAAGTCAGTGCTCACCCATCTTATTAGGTGTCTGTTAAATGGTCTTTCCCAGAAATTGAACAGACACACCCTTACAAGGCACAAATATATCCACTTTGGTATAAAACTGTATCGACTAGATCGTCTTCCTGGATATTTGCTTGCTCGCTAATAGTTGTTAGAGAAGATGGCAATTGCTTAGATTTAACTTACTCATTTGTTCTGTATTTGATCAGTCATCAATTTCAAGGAGTCTTTTCTGCATTAAAATTAGCGTAGCCCTATTCCGACTCTCATAAAATTTAATCTGAAGGTGAAAAAAAGTACTGCTCAATATTTTTGAACATCGTTCTCAGTTTTACTAAAATTTTGCTTGAAAATCATCCATGACACAAACAATTATTTGATTTGTCTTTGCAGAAGTCGTATTTTATCATAATTTTTAATGTGGAGTATCTCCACACCCTTTTTATAGAATTGCATCTCAAATGACAAGGGACTTTTTAATTTTTCAGTTTTTTTATATGAAGATTTCAAATGCTTGTTAGAGTATCTGCAGTTTTCCTGGAATTAAATAAGCAAAACAATAAGAAGAATCTTACTGATTTATATCTAATTCTTTGCGGACTGTTAACAGAGAATGCTAACTGCCGAAATAATTCAAAAATAAGCTAAAGATGACAGATTTATCGCAAAAGATCTACTATCAATGTTTGAATTTCATGCATGTAACATCTATAATTTGAATCTCAAAATAGTTCGTTTATAAATTAATGGTCAGTCTCTAACCCTAAACC
>NW_018108236.1:128683-142534 GCF_000183805.2 Loa loa | reverse complement strand
ATGAATAGGAAGCTCCAGCTTAATAAGCTCTAATTCTTAAATCAGGATTACTTCAACAAGCGACTACTACTGTGGTCGTGTTAGTAAAGAGTGAAATCACATGTGGTGCCCGGAATCAAACAAACAAGCGATTGACATTCGTTTTTGTGCATAAACTCCAAGAAAAAAGAAAAAAGAACTACATGGTTCTTATGTGCCGTTCAATTACCATAACAGACAATGACACATTCATACATACATAGACACAGTGTGTCAGATAACTATGATAATTCAAATATCCTCACTGTCAAATAAGATCGAGTTCCATAAAATAAGCGTAATCCAACTGGATTACCTTACCTGAGTTGCTGTAATTTCCGTTTTAAGAAGTTATTGCGAAACTGTTCGTTTATCAAGATACTATTTTTTTTCCATATTATGAAATATAAACTTTTCCAACTTATGCAGACATATTTCTAAGAACCGATCTTGCTTGCATTATTATGCACTTGGCTTTTGAACCGCTCACCGCGTTTCATGTTCTAACGATCATATAAATGGATGACTGTTTTTAATCTGTTTTCTATTTCTTGCTGACCCTAAATCTTTTTTTCCTGCCAAAGTTATTAATTCAGGATACGATAGAAAAGAAGCGATGTTAAGAAAGATAGTATATCTCCAGTCATATCTCACGTTTTTTCACTATGTGAAACTTAAAAGACTGCTCTTCTCATCGTCTCTTATTCTTATTTCACTTAAATAAAGGTAGCAATCCCTAGACATTTAACATTTTAATATAAACATAGGCGATCATACACTCATAATTAATGTACAAAAAAACCGCCTTCGTAACCGTTAGAAATAAAAACGGAAACGTGGGATGCGGCTATTTTCATTGCGTCCCTCCGGTAGTGATCAACAGGTGAGAACATCTCATAATTGTCATTCTTTGCGGAATCCGTTGGCCGGGAAATGTATGTTGCTAGGTTGTTCGTTTTGCGACGGCGAAAGCGCTGACAATGACGGAAATGGTTTCGGAAGCGGTTGAGGCGGACACATTCCTTCGAATCTACGAAGCTATTGAGGTGGGTAACTGACTAATCCTCCCTTTTCCTGAATCTTTCACCACTACTATTACTCTGTTTAGGATTCATCACGCAAAATTCAAGTTCCAGTCCGTCATCTATGTGCCGTTCAAAAAGTGATATGGTCATCATTTGATTATATGACTGGACCTGAATTGGGTTTCACTTGGGAAGCAGTTAATGCAGCAAGCGAACTTACATCAAGCGACAAAAGTTCGCTTTCGGATAGTTCACGTGATGATTCGAGTTTCACTTCTTCCGTAACTAAAGGTGGTGGCAGTGGTGCTGATTATGAAGAAATTGATGATATCTACAGGGTAAACTGTTTACTTTCTTGTAACTCGTCAGATTCAATGCTGAAATATCGTGTCGACTCTTTTCGAGATTTTTCTAATAAAAAAAATCAATTATCACGACACCTGAAATGTACAGTGATTCCAGAGTAAGCTATTGGCAGAAGCAATATCCGACATGCATATATGTACCATGTGTACTGATACCAGTGGAGATCTCATTTGTTATCACTGTGATGTTAGCTTTCCATAATTTTTTCCATTCGTCGTACTCTCTGTTTTATTTAATATCGATGCTTCCATCTAATCATTTTCGAGCACTCCGTGTAACTCTTGGACATTTTTTACTTTCTGCTTTGTTTTAAGCAGAAAGTAAAAACTTCTGAAATGCCTCACGATGTTTCCAAAATAAATATGCTTAAGTGCAGTAATGAAGGACTCTATTTGGATGAATTCATGACTGAAAGTCGTTCAACTATCGATGGGACTACTACGGTGGCTGCTAGTGACAGTGGTCATATGAAACATTTAGTATGTTAATTCTATATTCTTCTTAGTTTGTACTTTATAAACGATAGTTAATAAATATTCTGTTCATAGTGGTATAAGCAAAAATGAAAGCACGCGAAGATAATGATTGGGTGCAAGTAGTGCTGGGAGCTAGTATTTTTAAATTCGCTGTCTATTACCACTTCATTTCTTCATATATTTATTTATTTCTATATATTATAGGCAAGAAATTTTGCATCAAGGAATAACGACCTTGGAAGTTCAGCAAACAGTGATAAGGACAGCAGCTTTCACAAGGCATTTTTTCCAATTACTTGAGTTATATTCTATTTCTTAGTTCAGAACAAAATTCAATTAATTTATTAATTACAATGACGGATGCATGTCAGTTATATTAGAGCTGATTTTACCATTGAATTTACCATCTTTTAAAATGAATTTGTCATCGTTAAATCAGGGAGAAGAAATTGCTGGAATGAACTCACTAAATGGAGTTGGAGATTTACTGGTGCTTAATGGGACATCTGCAAAAAATAGCGAAGATTTCCAAGGTATTCAAGAACTTTCGCAAAGTTTATTTTTACTCAAGTTCTATAATCTTTCTTTGATGCACAGGAGGTTATGCAAAATTGAGGAATATTTAATTACTATATTTCAGGAATGGTTTCGTCGGGTGTGGATTCGGGTATAGTGGGCACTGTATCAATGTATAGTGAGTTGAGCACGATGGGCTCTTCACATACAAAAGAAATATTAAATGTCAAATCAAGTGAAGAAATCACACAAGAATCATGCACTGTTAATTATGATCACATCATAACAGACAATAACGTATGATTTCTGCAGTCGTAAGCTGAATCGAAAGGATTGTGCAGCTTACTTGTCGTTAAATTTATCCAGCTCACTTAATTGTTTAAGAGTATTATCTTTCATACGCACATGTATTTTGGGGTAGCATCACGCTATCATTAGGAAACTGTTGTAATAAATGGCAAAACAATTTTGAGGATGACAGGAGTATTTTTGACCATAATTTTTAGCTTCGATTTCGAGACTTATTCTTCCACATCAATCTCTGAAAGAGGAAGGGGAAAGGAGTAGAGTATTCCGTATTCCAAGAACTTTGGTGTTGGTTTTCTAACATTTCCAATCAAAACGCCCAAATATTGTTTAATACCTGTACTTACTGTTAAACAATACTTAAGTCATTGGATTAGAATGCTAAGATTGTGAAATGAAATATAATCAATAATTTTAAGAAATCGATATGTACTACTCGAAGTTATCTATAGGTAACTGAAAACTATGTAAGGAAAGAGCAAAATGTTCAAGATATTGGACAAGCTGATTATGAAATACTTTGTGATTTGGTTGGAGAGAATAGTACAGTCCAGCTTTCTGATGAAGAATATGTCGCCAAATTCGTCCTTGCTGAACAAATTTGCAGGTCTGATGCCTGGTCTATCTTCTTGTCGCATTCATAATAACTGTCATGAAATTGGGAATATTTTCTTACATTCAAAAATCAGGTGTAAAGGATTTGCTGGATCTGCAGAATATCGGCGTTTGAAAAGTTCACATGGCTCTTGGTTTAACAGTTTTCCTATGAGAAAGTAATTGGGGAAAAATTTTTAACCATTTTTCGGTTATAATTTCTCTGAAAGCTTATATGCAAAGGAATAGGATTCTTTCAGCACACCTATGCCATCCAATCCAGTAATACATAAGTTGATTTTGTTGCCAAAACGTCGCCTTTTTGTTGGTTCATATTTGTTTCAAGTGAATGGTGGTGCTCGCCACGACCATCCAATGTGCGCAATTTCGCTTCTTGGTGATTATACAAGGTTAGTTCACCACTTTATTTTATTTTTTTCCTTTTTGTAATAACAACAGTTGCTGTTGCTGTTAACTTTGCGGTGATGTAAACTTATGTATTTTTTAAGTGCCGCCACAATATGGTTGCATACATCTGAGTTCTGTTATATACAAAGTTAAAATTTTTCAGTAAAATAACAGAAAAAATTTGAGGACAGTTTTCTTGGTGTTTCCACTCTGAAGATTTTAGTTTGCTTTTTGGATGAGAGAAACGCACATCAAAAGCAATTAATACGGAGAAATTTTGTTGCAGATGGGAGTGGTATGCTGAAAGACAGAGTATATTTGAGGAAGCATTCATGGATATTATACCGCGTTTGCGGATCTCCCATTTAACAGTATATTTTTTTCCAAAGTTTTACTTTCCTCTTTCTGTGACTGCTTGTTTAATACCTACCTGCATAAACCATATGTCTTCAGCAATCTTCCATTCTAAAAGTTCCGTTTTTCCTCAGAACATAGAAAATCTGACAAAATTTCTTTGTGAAATTCTGAAGATTACAGGAATGTATGGAAGATTTTATATGCCGTGCAACCAAAGAAATATCGAAACTGATGTCATTTATTGGTGTTTGTGAAGCTTACCCGTTGTTATCACAAAATACTCATGATATTCGGGTACTCATTGTATTGTATGGTTAAGAAGAATTGTAGTATTTTTGTTCATTTGTCACAAAAACTTCTACATTTATGAAGATATAGAAAGGTAGAGGAATAACGGATGATATAAAGAGGAGGAAGAATGTTTAAAACCTTAAATTTCGCCTGTTTAAGGTTTGAGTCATTGGTGCAATCATTATCAATGTTTTAGTACAGCACACATTTCAATTGTGAGGCAGCTTCTAGAATAATTTTGTCTTCGTCTCGTCTATTTAGAAATTATTACAGATTTAATTTGCAAATTCCTAGCAAATATATTCCTATTCTAATTGGAAATTCTTCAAGTTTGCATAGTTTTACTTTCCCTGCTTATATTAGCTTGACAGTATTATCCAGACTTCTTGTAAAAACGAAATTGAAAACCGAATTTTTCCACATTTTACTGTTATGCTTACAGTTTAGACAAACATATTTTGGCGGTGGGAAACTGCAAGACAATTCATTTTTGGCAAAAGCTATAACAGCAGTACTGTTATCGCAGTCGCATTGTGTTATTGTTGGTGACAAGAAGGCTGATGTTATCAAAGTAGATTTTTTTTTTTTTTAAATATGTATCCTCGAAGAATTGTATGAAATTTCGCCACTTTTTTTTCTCTTTTTTCCTTTTTTTTATAGATGCTGTTGACGTTGTGCCTATTTGTTGCACCAGAATGGCGATGGTTATGTATCAAACCGTTTCAGCACCCTTATTCTCCTTATCTTCGCCTTCAGGCTATTCAAAGAGTATTTCTTTATTAAAATAATTCAATCAAGCTTTGATACTACAAAAGCAGGAGCTATGTGCAAACTATTGCAGAAACTATTAGCAATTTTTAAAATGAGATATAAATTTGGACAAAGAAAGATAGATAAACTTTTTCATATAAAATTAACAATTTTCATATACAATTCGATTTTGATTTAGATTGACTTGATCACTATAATGTATGCTGGTGCCGAATCGCACTGGCCGTTAACAGTGATTGATTTGGATCGACGAATTGTGTGTACTTCTTCACCACATCCAAAACATCGTACACTGAAGCTTCTCAAGCAAAGGGACGATATCACGCAGATACTGAAAGGAACTGGTGTTGGTTTCAAAGACTCAAGAATGCCAAAAATGTTGGTGTTGCCTTTATAGAAATCATGCTTTGCATATTTTGAAAACCCTCATCATTTGAATTCTTTTGGATGTGTTGCAATTTCTATATCTCCTTAATGTAATTCAAATCCTCATTAATTTATAATGTCGATGTTCCCTACGATATTGGGTTTATAGTGAACTACGAAATTGCCATGCAGATCCTCGCGTTACAAATTTTCTCGTAAGAATGGATTTATTGCCATTTGAAAGAAGTGCTCGTTTGGGATTTATAAGACAATTCAGATTGATGATCGAAAATTCAGCTAGAGCACTTATTGCATATGTGCAAGACATAAGGTTAGTTTCTTGTTAACTAAAGATTTACTGTATTGGTCGTCACAACCCATTAACATCTACTTAGGAGAAGCAAAGCAACAACAAGGGGAGTCTATCAATTACAAAATATAAAATTAAATGAAAAACTTCGATTATTCCTAGACACCTGTTTTTCATTTAGTGAACCCGATTCTTCATATAAACAACATACAACAAGCTCGAGATGGAGTCTTTGGCCAGCACGAAAGTCACTCGATTTAGTCAGCAATGCATCATTTTTAGTAACCCTATCGGAAGCCGAACGAATTTTGCCGGAAATTGCTGATTTTATATGTGAATCGAACAAGCTTTGATATAATAGTTCACGATTTACTAACTCGTTTGCCGGAATCATTAAATACTAAATTAAAATTTTGCGAGAAGCTGTGAAATAAATATTTCATTTGCAAGCTTTTCGGTAACGAGGGCACTACCGTACTTAGTTTCCATTGAACATTTGGTGTGTTTTCAATGCAGAGAACATTAAACGGCATAAATTACTTGATGACAAAGTAATTAGGCCTTATACACTACTGTTTCATTCCAATACGGCCAGGTCTTTTTTTTTTTTTTGCTATGGAAATTCAATTTAAATAATGTGACTTACGGAAGTGCTTTATCTAATATGATTTGTAAGTTCTTGTATATAATTGACAGCTGTCATCTATACTTTGTTTTGACAATTTCTTTTCTTTCCATGTATCAGTCCGGTGTTTATGTTTTATATGCTATTTACATATCTCGGAATTTACGGTTGGGAGGAATTATGTTCACTTATCACTACTGTATTTCCTTTTTCATTCCAAATAATTTTAAATAATAAAATTTAAAAGAAAAAAATCAATTCCATAAGAAATCTAAATTTCTATGCATAGATTTTTTGATGCATTCATGACCATAAAATCGGGATCTACAGCGCTGCTTGCATTACATAATTCATTTATTTTTTGTTATGCAAATGTATTGGTGTAAAAATTTGCATATTTGAAATATTCTCTGAATATTTTTGAATGATTTCCCAAACATTGTGACCATGTATTACATTTGATATTCGCTAGTTATCCCTACTTAACTACTTTATAACTGGTTAAAAACAAAATATCTTTTTTCGAGTTTTGCTTAGTAATTTGTGTGAGAGTTTTAGTTTTGGAAAAGACAGTTTTAAATTATGTTTCTGGTATTATGCAGAATGCACAAGAACTTAAGTTTGTGAATCGTTTTAATTTAAGATATTCTAGGATTGCTACAGTAAACAAAGGGCTTCCGTTTTTCTGCAGTTTTGTAGGGCTGTTTTTTTAGTAGCTAAATGTATTTGCTCTATAAACAATTCGCTTTTATCAATAGATAGTATGTGTTTTTTTCGTGACATAATTTTGATAAGGAAGAATCTGTCACTTTAATGATTACGAATAATTTTAAAATGGAGTAGCGTATGTCCGGAATCTTTCTCGTTTAGACTCTCTCATGAAGGTTTCGTTTTACAACTTCTGAGTGGGGAAACTATTGAAGTTGGATTCTTCCCAAATTCGAACTGAGAGATCTTGAAATACATGCTGCAGTTTTTGGAGGAGAGATCCTAACATATATTTTTTTAATTTGCTGAAGGCTGATAAACTATTGCTATAAAGCTACTTCCGGTTTTATATTTTTTTAAGCGCATGGATACATAGTGTTTTATGCTGGAAAGCAAGTTTATAGACTGCAAAATTCTGGATAAAGGTAATCATCGCGAATTTGTTAGCAATGTCCTGCTGCGTGAGTTCGCTACAATATTGTATTGCGCACAATGTTGGTATAGGAACTGCCGGGGACTTCAAACTTTAAATCAATTCAGGCTTCATTCATATCGCATAATTTTGAGTGAAATGAGTTTGGATGTGTGATTACTAGAGGTTCAAGCGCATGATTAATTTCTCAAACTAAAGAATTTCTACAGTTGCATGGAAGAAGCTAATTAAATTCAGTAACTAGTGATTTTTTCTGGTTATTGTAAGGTGACTCGTAATTACGTTTATTTTTCACAGATACAGTTTGGAGTGTGGGAACGCAACTGACTTACTTTTTTTGCAGTATCGGTAATAAAGCATTGTCGAAATGATTAGAATGACGGCAAATATGCCCAGCACATATGTGATTATTTCACCCGTTTGCATGTTTCTGAAATTGGTAGTTTTTTTTTTTCGTAATTATTTTTTGTATGAAAGTAATATTTTCGTACGGAAGTAATAAATCTGGTCAACTGGGCAGAGTGCTCAATCCATATTAAAAGAATGAAATTTGAATAAAAATAGCGAGAAAGAATTTCGAAATTTCTGTCCTATGAAAAAATCTGGAAGACCATAAGTTTCGGGTTGGTTTATGATAGCTACCAAATTCTTCCGTTTTCATGAATTTTTTTGTCGGGAAGAAATGTCAAATATGTGAACTGCACATATTTATAAAGACAAAAATTAGCAAAATGAACTTTGATCATGCGGATTAATCGTGCTAACCATGCTAGCCATAAGTCTCATACGAGAAATCAGTATAAAAAATAATAGCATAATAATGAATCTAAGTAGAAATTATGAATGACACCGGAGTTCTGCGATGTTCCGTTATCAGACCGGAGTTTTGTTTTCATTCATATATTAAACGCTTCGTCCTATGAACTATGAAGGAATATACCATAGAAAAATTTTAAATATGCCGACTGAGTGGATGGAAAACAAATCCGCTTGCCCTTCTTTTATTAACAAGTCTTGCACTACTCTAAGTAAGACAGGGCATGTCTTTGATGGAAAACTGAGTTTTGAGATATTTCACCATCAGACTAGCCAAGAATTCTCTGCATTCAAATAGAGGCGCAGAAATATTTGGTCAATATTTTTCCGACACTTTCGATTAGGATTCAGAAGTACTTTCAAAATAAAATTCTCTTCGAGCCACAAAACTATTTTCTTCTCAGATATTAATGAGGTCTTAAATTGCAAGATCAATGTGGTGTTGTGGAATCCACACGCTAAACAGTTCCATGCTATAGAGTGAGTGCAATTTTTGCTCAAATAAATTTAGAATTTTTCAAGGAGATTTCCCGAGAATATTAGAAGTTCAATTGGAACACTTACGCACTGACGTGTATTTTTCGTGGACATCCGATTTCATCAATCTCCACTTCCATTTGTCTATTTTTCAACGCTTTCTTGTTTTAATTCTTGTGCCATTCACTTTGCATGCTGTGCTCTATCGGCCTTTAATTACTGAAATGATTTTGAGATATGGAACAATAAAAATGTACGTCTGAAATCCATTCAAGGAGTTACTGATCATGTTTTCGTTTACTATCGCTCTCAGCTCATTCAAAGTCATCATTTTGACTCTTTCCATTCATTTTACTTAGCAATCCAAAAAATATTTGAAAAAACGACCATGTTAATAAAGAATGTTCAATGGTCAAAAATCATAATACAATAAGCAGTATCATCCAATTCCATCTTCGGAATTTGCTTGCTCTTATGATGAGAGAATTTCAAAAAACATTCTTTACATGGAAGTGAATCAAAAAGTCAATGGCCCTGGAAAATCATAAATCATCAATTAACTTCAAGAGTCCTTCATGTACAACTGTTGCATAAAGGTGAGAAATATTTGGATACCTGAGACAAAGTATCTGAGGATATCTAGAAAATAAAAAGTTCGAAATTCATTGCAGTAGAATGAAAACCATTGAAACAATTTTATTAAGACTAGAGCTCTTTAGTAAACAATTCTATGGATACTTACTTAAAAATGAGAGCCACTTTATCATCCAATAATTGCTTTTTGATGAAATGAGGCGATAATCTATATAAATATGAGGACATCAATCGTAATGCTCCTTTCTTTTAATAAAGAAATACAAGTGTTTAAACTGGATTTGAAACATTTGGACATTACGGCATACTACGATTTCTAGAAGTCATTTTGTCATAAATACATCTAGCTGGAAAATGAAACTTCAAAAAGGAACGAATTTGCAGCAACCAACTATCAGCTTACGACCTATGCTGCTATTACTGCAGTATAGTTGAAGCATAGAGTGTTCCTGTTGGGCAGCACCATCATCAGTGTGTTGAAAATTGAACTTTCGGAAGATCTGTAAAATTTGTAAAAAAAAGTGAATAGCTATGAACAGCCCTGATTTACGTCATCGAAAACATTTACTTCAGATTTCAGCGCAAACGTCTTCCTGTTCTAAATGTACCTTAAAGTGTTTGAATTTATGGCTTCAACCCTTCTATCTATGCCCTCTTCGGATGCAAGACCCAGTAGTTTTTCAGTGTTATACTGATCCTTTATCATGATAAGACCATATTGGTCACAAATACATACGTACTGATCACAACTGAGGGTGTGCTTAAATTACCTAATATTGATGGGTGAAAATATTGGGTCAGTCAGTGTCTTAACTCATTCAACATGCTTCAAATTGGGCAGAATGGATTCCCCGCTAAGTATGAAATAACCTAGTAATGCAAAATGCTTATTATAGCAAAAAGTAAGTTCCCAGCATTTACCAAACAAGACCGCCAATGAATGTTACTTTATTTTTTAAATCGAAAAAAAGTGTCAAAATTACTGTTGTCAACAAGAATAAAACAAACGGTGCGCTCAAAATTTGGTTACATTAACAAATTTTGCAACAAAAACTATAGGGAATCCAGTTCGCTATTTTTTACAGGAAAGGACTAACAAATTCATTTTATTATTTCTTTCAAATATGATTATCTTGATGAACAACTTTTGTTTACCCCAACCAGTAAATCACAAATTTAAATTTAGAAAGCTAAACTGAACTCTCATCTGCATGAAATGGTGTAAAACATAAATGAAAGCCTAAAAATAGATAAAAAACAAAGTTCAATGAATGAAGAGAATAACGAGAATAGTATTAATGCAATAGAAAAGTAGAAATTATTTCAATACATCTTTCAGTTCCTTTACCGATGTAACTGGTAACGAGCATTCAAATTTTTCACAGATGTAAGCAGTGGAAAAATCTGTCGCGGTTACTAATAGTTTCAAGTGGTCGTTTACATTTTGCAGCCATGAATCTATAAACTGAATGAATTCTAAAGAGTTCGTAGCTTAACTTCAGTATCGACAGACAGTAACAGCTGCATGAGAGTTTCTTCAGACCAAAATATCGCGTCATTCAGCGGATACCAAGAGACGCGCTAGCTTCAATAATTTTGGAGAAGCTCAACCAAATGGATAAAAACGATTACAGCATCAAAAAAAAAGGAATTCTCAACTTTCATATTTACCTTTTCCGGGAGCTAAGGATATCAAAATTCTTAGACAATTAAAACGGTTTAAGACAAGCGACACATCTGTTCCGTTGTTTCTTTACTTCTTGAACCAACCACAATGACCTATAACAAATGGTATATATTTTTTAACATGGAAGAAGCGTTTTTTTTTAACGAAAATTAAGGAAGCTATGTAGGACATACTCTATAACTTGACAATTTGAATTTGAACTGGGTACCTGTTTGATGGAACATACATGCTTTTGTAATATACTGACCATTTTTGTGAGAACAAAGGGATATTTCCTCAAACGTTCTGTAACACTTTCGAAAATTTTTTGTGCTTGCTCATTGTAAGTTTTTCCATTGATAATATCATAACGTGTAAGCAGGTTCATTGATGCAACTGAATTCATCGATGATTCATTTCTGCATTATTGTTCCACTATTTTTACTTGAATCGAAACCATTAAACCAGGTTAATTTAAAATCTATTCAATTGTTTTAGATTTAATCTGAAGCCTATTCAACTGGTTCTCCTTAAAAATCTTATCAACTCTATCGATATACTATGCTTGAATGTATTTGGAAACAAGAAGTCATCATTATCACTTTCTCCATTAATTAATATCAGTATAAATAGAACAAATGATGTGCTCACGAACTGATTATTTATGATCTGGATGTTAATAAGTGGGTCTTCAACTGTCTGATGATAACGGCTGTTATTTTCTGTATCCTAGAACTGGTAATCCATTTGTTTTTGTAAATTAAAAGCTAGTTTAATTAACTGTTCATCGGAAACATGCTTCATACAGATCCAATAACCCTTGTATTAAAAATGATAATCATCGTTATATGTTTGTATCGGGGCATCACTGGAATTTCAGAGAATCAAAACTGTCAAACGAGAGAGTCGTAATTCTTACTTGAAAAATAGAAAAATATGCACCAACACTACAAAGTCACAGCATCACTAATAGTCTAATGATTTTGAGCAACGCGTCTAGCATTTATATCTGAAGATGCAATTACACGAACAAATGATCGTGTATCAAACTCCCAAAATGATAGCATACAATAAACTGTTTCGTTCGACCTTGATTTGGATTACTTAGTCTCTAACACAATGAATGTTTCTTTTCTGACTGTTTAAAATTTACAAAACATATATATTATCTTATTTTGACGTTGTCTAACTCTTACAACTTTCATAGAAGAAAAGTTCAAATTTAATTTTATCAGAGCCAAGCACAAATAAATCACAATTATAAACAAAGTTTAAGACCGATCTTCTCACCTCTGGCAACTTTTCCATCGGCTTCGACATAGGTGATACGTAACAAGCAACGGTTTGTCACAGAATATTTTCTAATGAAATAAACAGCAAGTTGAGCACGGTGCAATAAGTCCTCATTTTGCAAGGTAATTGCCGCTTTTGTCAATCATTAATCATTATCCGTTCCATAATGTTATAATCTGAAAATTCTAACAAAGATTTCGCTTTATGATTAAATACGAATATCAAATTAAAAAAGCCAACGTACAAACTGAATAATTTCATACCTTAATTCCATACCTTGTTATCACGATGAGGTCTTGGTCTCTTCCGCACCTCTCGAAGTAAGGCTTTTGTTCTGTTGATCACACCTCATAGGTTATCCGCATTAAGCTCACATCTTGTTGCACACACATTGTGCAAATCTTTCATCATCTCAATACATTTTGCGATTTTAGTTCGTCATGTGGATCCTGTAAAATGATAACAGTACTTAAAAATTTCACATGTTAAAAAAAAAAACCTCAACTTCCTTCTTGACTGTCTACTTCTATATTACTTACGCAGATGTAATTGACATTGCTATTTTAAAATATGGCAAGATCATTTATGTTGGGAAATTGTTTTTCTGTTGAACTCGTTTCGTAGCGATACAGATTTATTCGGGCTGTAATATTGTTCCTGCACAATATTACTAGCTAATAACAAGAAAAAAGGTATAAAATATATATGTATATTACACGGTGAGTTGGTAAGCAATGATAAACGAGTTATAAAAAAAACAAGTAATATGATCAACTAGCAAACTTCTTGTCGTTCCCTTGGACAATAATTTGACTGTCGGTTAGTTGATAGGTCGTTGAGTTAGGAATACGTTACGGGAATGTATTTAGTGAATAGAAGAATATCGTAGTTTGTTGTGCAATGGTGGCGGATATGCGAAGATATCGTTGGTTGTGGGTTACCCGCGGGATAAGCGGTGAGGATGTATTGTCTGCTCGATTGTAAAAGTGAACTCAACTGTCTGTCTCGAGATTTTTTCATATATATATATATGTATATATAGGAGGAGCTTTGTAAGCTCCATGCGGGCTATCATGGAGGTATGGCTACCCTTTGGCACTGTCCATTGTGTAGGTACTGAGACGTTTTTGTTTTACGCTGTCCATTGTTAGCTTATATCCTCTTCATTGCTTTAATCTTACTTACAAGATTTTGTCACCTCGTTTGTCATAAATTTCCATTTATGGAAATTTCATTTGAACATAGCTTTGATTTCGGTAATCCGACAGAAAATTTGCATTGTGATTTCCGGAGTTTTTCCGACAATTTGCACGAAATATGTAATAAATATAAAGGAAAAGTTTTAAAATACGACAGTGTTATGGAAGCACTCCTCACTCCTCATTATCACATACTTCGCTCTAGTACTCTGGTTGAAAGATGAAGCAGTGATAAT
>NW_018108236.1:124321-128658 GCF_000183805.2 Loa loa | reverse complement strand
TACCCTTTGGCACTGTCCATTGTGTAGGTACTGAGACGTTTTTGTTTTACGCTGTCCATTGTTAGCTTATATCCTCTTCATTGCTTTAATCTTACTTACAAGATTTTGTCACCTCGTTTGTCATAAATTTCCATTTATGGAAATTTCATTTGAACATAGCTTTGATTTCGGTAATCCGACAGAAAATTTGCATTGTGATTTCCGGAGTTTTTCCGACAATTTGCACGAAATATGTAATAAATATAAAGGAAAAAGTTTTAAAAATACGACAGTGTTATGGAAGCACTCCTCACTCCTCATTATCACATACTTCGCTCTAGTACTCTGGTTGAAAGATGAAGCAGTGATAATAAAAAAGTGAACGTTTTAAACATGCGCATGATTTGACTATACGCTAAACCATTTCTATTGAAAACCTATTTCCAGTCATGCATTTTAAATTCTAAACAAATATAATGGAACTAACTAAATGCAAAGAAAAAAGACGGAAAAGAATTGAAAATTTACTTCACAGGTGGAACATTCCCATTAGATTTAATGTTATAACATTTAAAAAAAAATTTTCGCTACAAATCAGTCCTCGAACGTTATCAATTGGCTTATTGTTAAGTACTTCATCGATTTCTTTTTCTATTCAAACATATGTTTCCTGGCATTTCTTTACTGAGTTGAAATTGGGCAACGAATCCGGATCTTCAGCACTGTAGAAACCACCGGACTGAAACTTAAATTTCTTCAAACATAAATGTGTTTCTTCCTCTTGATGCCAAAAAATATGTTTTAATTTCTTAGGACTGATGAATATAAAGCAAATACATTTATGTATAAGATTATTGTCAACATAGCTTACAATATCCCCAACAACTTCAGTGAATTCACCAGTGATCAAATGATAAATTGTATACTCTGCCATAGCTAAGCCTGGTCATACAGCATCTTTTTGAAATGAGGCACGTGTCATCTCGATTCTACCGAATAACGATGGAAACCTTGTAATTTCAAAAAGTAAAGAATGAAGAATAAAATGATACATCTCTGATCACTTCCTCTCCTTTTCGTTTCAGTTCCCACATTCGGTTCACAGTGCTTTAAATTTAAGTGCATTTTACATCATCCAAACAAAAGAACAAATCTTGCCGATATGATCATGAAATTCTTGCACCTTATTTGGCTTCGTTTTCATTAACTTACATATATAGTACACATACAGTATACAGTATCGTACTTTGCCGTTGTACCGCAAATGCCAAATAACGAAAGTTAACAAAAGTCTTTCGAATAATTACAAGGCAAATTTTGAACCACTTCAAATGACAAGAGCTGTTTAAATACTAACCACAGTTGGCGAATTTAGGCAAAGTACCAAATCCTTTGTACATCTCATCAAATGTATTTTTTTAAATGATTTTAACACATCCATTCGATTTCTTCAAGTGATGGAAATGAAAACATTCCATATTTCGGTTTCATTGAATGTCTCGTCGAACTAAGAAATAACTCTACTATATTTTCCATTTCTTTATCTTCGGTGCACCACTGACATGTAACATTGTTTCACACTGGAAAGTTATGTCAGGATATAGGGAATGTCAGAGAATCCAAATAATCTTGATTGCTGATATAACTGATGAAGGCTAAAATAAAACGGAAAACCTTTTCTGCAATAGCATTGAGAGCGTTACGAAACCTGGTCGACCGTTCTTATCACGAGGTGATAAATACGTGCCGCCAGTGATCGGTTTCAAATTAGGTGTTAGAAAAAACGCTCAATGGTCAACCACCTCCACCAGATACTGCCTTTAAAAAAAGCGGTGTCTTGCGAAGCTTTTTAAGCACATATTCCATTCAACTGATCAATTTGATCAAAGTCTACAAAGACTGGTAAGACAATTCTGTTCATCTGAAAAATAGTAATTACTAGAAAAGTTCCAGTTAACAATTTAATAGGAAAATATCGACAGCAAAACTTTGTGAAAAAGAAAAAAACTTCGAACTGATATAAATTCCACAATACGGTAATCAAGAGTTCAAACGCCAATAAAACCCAGTACTGAAAATATTACGAAAATGAAACATGTGTAAAGGCCTATGTAACACTACTGAAATAAGCATCGAAGAAATTACCGGGTGCAGGGTGAGGACAAGAACAAAATTTGTGGAATATATCTCCCTACGCTCTCCGCCTCTTCCTTTATCTGCCATTTTATATTCGAACTAGTTGTCGACTGAAATGCTGGCGGGACTGTAGTCAAATAAGGAGGGAGGTATCAGTTGCCGCAGAACTCTCAGAATTCGCGCCTATAATTTTTGTATCACTGCACGGTCCCCCAGTCAGTTTTTTGTTTTATTTCATTACTCTGCTGTTGTTAAGTTTGATTTGTTTATACAGAACGATTTGCAATTAATGCTTTGAAGTAGTGTGCAATGAGTGATAATTCAGTAACCACAACAATCCTTTAAGTTATTCTGGTTTACAGACATCATTAAATGAATCAATTTCTGCTTAAGGACTGAGCGAAACATTTTCATGTTGAATC
Organism: Loa loa; assembly: GCF_000183805.2. Classification (NCBI taxonomy): domain Eukaryota; kingdom Metazoa; phylum Nematoda; class Chromadorea; order Rhabditida; family Onchocercidae; genus Loa; species Loa loa. The sequence continues at coordinate 126,121 of NW_018108236.1, read as the reverse complement.
AGTGACTGAAGTATTCGATACATAACTTATGGTAAGCAAACAAAATGTCCGTTGATTTGTCCGAGGCGGTAATGAGCACGTTGATTTGTCCGAGGCGGTAATGATGTAATGAGGCGGTAACGCCACAATCCCTTGCCAAATGAACATGGATGTTGGTTGCAACTCTGACCGTTGACTTCCATTGTCGCATCACTGAAACCGTTTCGAGCGAAATGTTGAATCGAAATTCCAAAAAAAGTGTGAATGGTTGTTTAGTGTTGCGCAACAAATTTTGTTTATTGATCTTTGACTTATGTGCAAGGAAGAGGTTTCGACAAGCATATTCTTGTTCTACGTCCAATGCTGCAACCACCACAGCTTTCGGTGCATGACCAGGCAGTCCAGTCGGAATAAAATGGTCGGACGGTGGGGATATTACTGGTTCTTCCTGTTACTGATACTGTTGATTGTGGCGTTTCAGGTGTCACTGTTACTGTTGATGGTGTTACTATGGTGATCACTGAAGCGGATGCAGCTGTTGTTGATGCTGGGAAACGTTGATTTTTGAAAATATCATGAAATGAAGTCATTTACAACAAAAATTTTATTAATGTCAGGAAGTTAATATTTCCCTCATCCTTCAGTTGGTATTCCCGGTGACGTTTTTGCCGCAATAGGTTGTCCAGTACAAATATCTGCAAGTAAAATCATCTTATAAACTTGTCTCCACCACTCCATTGCATTACGACTAATTGGGTAGAAGGTCATCTTTATTAATAAGAATATGAAGTAAATAAATGAAAGAATGGTAGAATTAAATGAGAATTCAACAAGGGGAAGAGGCGCGGTCATCAAACAAATAAACAAAGGGAAACGAATATATACATAGATGTGGAACGCAGCACCATCCTTGCGTCATCGACATTTGTGAAAAATACAGAAAAATCATTATTAGGGTCACCGCTAAAAATAATTTCCATAGCTTGCATTTTCAGTTTCCGACATCCAGTTTTATCTCCACCAGAAATTACGATGCATTGAATTCATTGAGTTTTTAAAATTGAACAGTTCGATGGGTATTTGGAGGTTGTTTTTATGGAAGACAAAATATTTATATTTTAAGTAAAATAATCTGCAGGATTGAAAGGATACTTCGCAAACTGAGGAGGGAGAAAAAAAGATAAAAACAGAAATGAAACTTACACATTTGGTTACTACTCACTGCTACAACATTTGGTGCAAGCACTGCGCGTATCATTGTCAATTAAAGCTTTTATGATTTCAATATATCCTTATGGAAAATGGTAAGATACAAATTGTAATTGTGTTTGTGTAACTTTAATCCATTTTTTCTAGATATATGCTTTTCTTAGGCGTTCAGATCTGAGAGGAAAATATCAATGCTTTACAGAAATCTTTGAAAATGCTGGAAAACACCGTTGATTACATTATTGTTTAAGAAGTAATTTGGCTCGACTAAACATCTGGAATATTGGGAGAATTGATGTTTGATAAAGAAAGAAAATGAACTCACTGATCACTTAATAAAATCAGTTTACTATTACTTTTAACTGTTAATATTCGGTAATGGATTGTGATTCACTAAACGACGTTATAAATGACAAATTTGGTGTTTTGACTGAAAATTCTAACGATTATCTATAATTTGCAACTGAACAGGATTTCTGCTTGTTGATGATGGTAAAGTATTCCATCCAGCTGATAGCAAAGTTGTTATTTGAATCCGAAGACCAGTATGATGATTGAGGTGGATGACCTGGATGAACGTACTTGCATTGTTGGAGCTGATATATTCCCGGG
>NW_018108236.1:100516-123870 GCF_000183805.2 Loa loa | reverse complement strand
GTGTTTGTGTAACTTTAATCCATTTTTTCTAGATATATGCTTTTCTTAGGCGTTCAAATCTGAGAGGAAAATATCAATGCTTTACAGAAATCTTTGAAAATGCTGGAAAACACCGTTGATTACATTATTGTTTAAGAAGTAATTTGGCTCGACTAAACATCTGGAATATTGGGAGAATTGATGTTTGATAAAGAAAGAAAATGAACTCACTGATCACTTAATAAAATCAGTTTACTATTACTTTTAACTGTTAATATTCGGTAATGGATTGTGATTCACTAAACGACGTTATAAATGACAAATTTGGTGTTTTGACTGAAAATTCTAACGATTATCTATAATTTGCAACTGAACAGGATTTCTGCTTGTTGATGATGGTAAAGTATTCCATCCAGCTGATAGCAAAGTTGTTATTTGAATCCGAAGACCAGTATGATGATTGAGGTGGATGACCTGGATGAACGTACTTGCATTGTTGGAGCTGATATATTCCCCGGGATTTTAATTTGGATGCAAACTATTGGAAATCCACTCTCGTTTCTGAGAATTTAAGACTTTTTCTTACCTTAGTTTGTGATCAACTAGCAGTTTATTTCAATTAAGATCAAGCTGATCAACTAACAATTTATGTCAATGAAACCGAAATAGCATCAGTTATTTTTACTTGATTGAAATAAATTACTCTGCTGATATTGCAATTATTGTAGCAATTTCACCTACGTTCGCGATTACGTGGTTTGTAATTTGTGGCTTCTCAGTTTGCTTGTTGTTTTCCTACCTTAGTTCGTATTAATGAAACCGTGACAAGAATGGATTATTTGAAATATGAGGGGGAGAGAAAAGTGAACTCAGGGAGAGTTTATAAGTGAAGAAAGACAGGTTCGAAATATAAAATTCGGAAAAAGTACGAGCTTTGATTTACAGAATACTATGGCATACCCCGAGAATTAAATTAGTGGGTCTTTCTCATCATCGTGAATAAGTAATGAAAGTAGCGTAACAGAAGGGAAGAAAATCGCTGAAGAGTAATACGGGTTGGTTATCATTGCATGGGAGTGATCTTGCATCTTCTAACCCTAATATATGTTCGTTAACAAGAATTCTATTTCTCTTAGTCATATTTTTTTAAAACGTTATTCCATAACTCGAACGTTATGAATACTGATTGTTAATTACTGACTGATTAAGATAGGTGGTTTAAATGACTAGTAACAGTTATCTATGATGTTTCTGTAATTTCACTTAGAAGTGTATTTGACATGTAGTTGATACTTGTCAACCTCACAAACTTAATGTGTTTTCAATAATTGCTCCAGCTAAAGAGAAGAGGATAAATTTTATTGTACGTTAGTGATGATTAAACACCTTTTAAGAATTGTAGCAAAACTTGTATATTATCGTCAACTAAACAACTTACAACATTACTTCTGTTTAATGCATTAGCGAAATTTACATGTGAAAAGAAATCATTCTTAGATTGTTGCATATTTCTGCATCACAACAGATATTTGTATGCTCAGCAGTTCGGAGTCTGTAAGAGACTTCTTGAATTGGTCCAAAGATGACCAAACATAAGAGGTCATGGGAGGTTATTTCAGCGTTAAATATAGCATTGGACAGGATTTTGTCCCAATATTTATTTTGTTAATAATCTTTAAATGTCAATTTTAGATCTATGTTATTAAGCTACAAATGTTTTCCATTAAAATTTCTACACTTCAAATGATTCGGAAATATGTCTTTTTAAGCCAATACGGAAGAATCACAAAAATGAGGATGCTCATTGATATGTGTCGATTACACTGCTGCATCACTAGGAGTATTATTGATTATCGTTGATTGATCATCCAATTTCTTTTCCAGCCAGTATGTTTGTAGAACTCCTTTACCCTGGAACAATTTAAGAAAATAAGTTTTGGGGTTTATGCAAATTCCAAGATTGTTCAGAAAATGAAAACAATGTGCATTGTTTTGTTCTTACTCAAATATCACAGCAGGCAGTCTTTCAGATTTTTGGGATTTTTATGCTTTCAGTGAAGTATGAGATACCTTTATTTCTATCTTCCCTCTTTCTTGACATGCATAAAACGGGTAATGAATCATCAAGAAATTCCGAGCATCCGAACTGATCTGTATTTTACCGGGAAAACTGGTGCTTTCCATTCGAGATGCTTCATTCACCTCAATAATAATATATCATCTCATTTCATTTCAAATGATTCGAATCAAACCATAAGACATAAAAAGTCCGATTAAAATTGCTGTTTTAACTGCTGATTAAAACTTCTTTATTCTCAGTCATTTCTCCCGTGTTTTCATCAGGTGAAGCTTTTCTTGCCTTTTCCTAACTCTTCACCTTTCCAAGCTTGTATTTGTTCTAACGATTCTATCTCGAGAAATAGGAGGAAATAAAGCACAAACCGTGTCACCGAAAAGACAATAGCGAGGCGATGTGAGTCCTACAACCCCAGCAGCTGCAGGACCAGTATGGAAACCCCAGCGACACTGTAGCTTATCTGACCGATGTGGTATTTGATAGGTATTCAGGTACTATAAAATATAAGTGAAATATATCTGAGACCTGATCCAAAAATGATTTCGGTTGCTTTTGATTAGAAGGAGTAAACTTTTAGGAACAATAAATTCCAACAGAAGGTTGATGAAAAGTATGCTTACTTTTCTCCTCTCATTTTTTTTATTTCAAATGACTAACATCTCTCATATCCAGTGCGACATCAGCAATGCATTGAATGTGTTTGGTACCATTTTCCTCGGGTATCCCCGAAACAACCATATATGCATCGCCAATTGTTTCCACCTGAAGCCAAGAAATTCGCTACCAAAAATTGAACTTTATTGCAACATAATTTTTTTATTTTTTATGTTTATTTCTTTTTTAAATATTTAATAAACCTTGTATGCACCACTACGATTAATGCACTCATCAAAGCCACTGTATAAACCATTTAGCATCGTAACAACTTCCAAAGGTGTTGAAGAGGAACAAATATTTGTGAAACCAACGATATCCGAAAATAACACCGTTGCCATTTCAAATAATTTGGGTGGAACGGAGTGACCAAGTTTGAGTTCATTTGCAACATACCTTCAAGTAATCATATTTCGAGGACTTCGATGGTTTATATGAAAATGGAGGCTTAATTATAACTTATGAGCTCCATGGTAAAAAAATCTTTACGGCGGAAGTAATTGTGATAGTAATTTATCGGTTCGAGTGTTTGCGTCTTCAAGCATTGCAGTTCGATCAGCAACCAGCTTCTCCAGATTCGTGGCATATTGCTCCATTACTGACATCATTTGATCAACCAAACTGCCTCTTCTGACGAACGACAGTAATAAAATCAAATAGATCTCGAAATAATATAGTAAGCATTATATTATTTGCTAAACAATCTGCCTACTCTAAGAAAAAGAAAAAAAACGGACACTTCTAGGACTCTTTTTGTGTTCAACTGAACTCGTCGTATTGTCGGCCTGACTTCCAAATTTTCGGACCAGCAATCTTCCAAAAGCGCACATAGATCAGGATGCACATTGCGGGAATGAATTATACGCGGTGGAAATGTTCTGCTCCCATCCGATATAGTATCTACCAATTCTACAATTCTATAATTCTATAGAAACATTTTCACTATTGTATTACTTCCCGCTTACATCACAAGTGAACTTAAAAATTAGTCTAAGTCTAAATGAAATAAATTATGACAAGTACTGGAAGCTTCAACCTAATCAAAAATTACTAAAAAATTCGGCTATGAAGTAACGGTCTGAATTGAGCAAGCAAAATTTTCAAAATTATAATCTGATAAAGAAACTATCCATGTACCATTAATATTTATATTTTCCGGGTAAGGCAGCGAGCGGAAAAGGATTTCATACATGACCATTCCGAATGAATAAATATCACCAGCTTGTCGAATAATTTTCGATTGCTTTTTCCAATCTTCGTCCTTTATTGATCGCCGATTTATTTCTCGATTTTTCAACATTTCAGGGGCGCAATAAAGTACAGCTACAAGGGTAAGGATGGCTTACAGTTTGTTCCGGCATAACTGAGAAATGGAAGTTAGTATGACAAAAATACAGAAAATGATACGGAGAATTCAGATTTAACATTGGATAACTCAGCATTTAAGCCAAATTTAAAAGCAGAGAAATTTAAAAACTGTGCAGTCGCACGTCATATGCTGACATTATTTGGATGGCAACTGACATCTCAGGCCTGGTTAATCAAACAGGATTTCCAAGAAATTCCTGTTTACTAACTTGCTATTTTCTCAAAGAAAAACGTACATGTTCTTTGTGTAGGCCCACTTCTGTCATCATCTGAAGTAAGTGCGTTCTGTGAAATCCACCCTTGCTTTTCCCAACGTTCGATCGAATTTGCAATCCCGAAATCAGTTAACTTTACCATCCAATTACGATCGATCAGGCATGCCCATGGTGACAACGATCCATGGTAACCAATGGGTGATGTGTGCAAGTATTCTAAACCCTGAAGTAAATAAATTAGACATATCTTGGTAATGTAAAATTTATCAAAAAAATTAAATAAATTAGAAATTAATTAAATTATTCGGTACCTGAACAAATAACTTAATGTCCAATAAGTACGTAGTTCACCTACATTATTCTAAACGTTTTGATCTAGTGCAAAGCAAAAATTTGCTGCTATCCAAGAATTTTAATTTATATATGGCTGATTACCTGCGTAATATCACGAACAAACGCTGCATGAAATTTTTCATCCAGGGTCAAATTTTGATTATAAATGATATCCTGAAAGCAAGAGCCTATTATTTCGTAGGTTAAGTGTTGAATTCTCTTAATTTGCTGAGTATTGTATTACTTTAAAACTAAATCATTTAGAAAAGTTATTGTACTTGTATTGTTCCTCTTGAACAAAATTTCCAAATTATAAACACATTTTCGCCTTGGTTAAATACCAATCCAATAAATGTGTTCAAATTATCGTGTATTGCCGCTTTCATCTGCGAATATCAAATCACAGATATGAGAAAGAGAAATAAAAATAACAAATAATGCGGGAAATGTAACATCTCAAGCAAATAAGCCAGCAGTTTAAATGAATTCTTAATGTTGGCGATAAATATATTCCTGATCTTGTTGGCTCTTAGGTCACTGATTTTCAACTTCTGGAATAATTGAGAAGAGTTATAAGTTTTAGAAGACTATGAAAGAACCAAATCACTTGCGAGAGAAGCTTTAAATCTTCTCGCCCAAATTTTATTGGACGTCGTTGTGGATATAAATGATAAGTGACGTGAGTATTAACGCCAACAAGTGCATGCTTTTTTTGCCCGATACTTGATTCACTCATTCTCGTAGTCGAACTTCCGATCGACTTCTAAAAAAAAAGTTTTGAAAATACGTCCTTAATTCGGTATTTTCTATTACCTTTTCAACCTTCCTATTTATTCACCGGCTATAGTATGATAAAAAATGATAGATTTTAGTAGTGGGAAATGTTTTTTATAACTTTCCTGATCAGGAAATGTTCTACTGAAACCCGCACAAACTCGTGCAATCTTGTAATGAAAGAGCAGTGAGATCATGGAGTGAACAATTCATCAAAAAATGAAGGTTTAATTGTTTTAAATTCAAAAATTTCTATTTCGACAATTTCCTTCAGATCAAGTTGGTCGGTGAAACATACCAATGACTTCAGCTGTTCGTCGTCTAGTATTTTTACATCGTCCTTGTATATGCGCCAAGGCATTTTGCGCAGAGTTCGTGATTCACTACGAAATAATATGATATTTATAAATTATTAAAAAGGAACTTTAAGAAAAAAGTGGGATTTAGCTCTGATTGATAGACTTATACTTACCAGCATCGATAAACATAATATGATAACAAGATAAGCATAACAAGTGCAATTAGTGTACTGCCAGAAATAATTTCTATCAGGTACGAGCATTTCTCATCACGAAAACCGCAAATAGGTTCGTCCAGAGGCAGCAAAGCATCATGGCTAGGCCAGAATCCTGTTATCACATCCGTCACCAACTAGAATTGATCCCAAAATCCACGGTAATGTTTTTTAAATGACACAGAAAATGCGCACATGCTTGCTTCAAATTATTTAGGATGGTTGCTTATTCTGCATTTTTTTCTTACGAAAAATACTGTTGACCTTGCGCTATAATTGTAGAGTATACTTATAGTTTTAGCTCACATTTTACCTCATATGCAAGACGGATATATTACGGACACTGAGAAGTTTTCTGTTCATAGAAAAGTGCTCCAAGAAGTTATCAGGGCAAAATCAAAATGTTTAATGTTATCATATTTGATCCTATCCAGTCGTTTCAAAAGCAGACATTTACCAAATCATAACATCCAAACTTGCTGAGTATCCCGTCACAGTTTGGTCTCAACTTCGAGCTCATATTAACAATTTTCAAAATTTTCTTTCCATTTGTTGGCACATAAAAAGCTGCTAAATTTGGCACGCGATCGGCTAAATCATCCATTATAACTGAACCTGTCGTGCCTCCTGCAGACAAATAACCCTTTTAAACTGCCTTTTTATTGTAATGGGTAATGAAATAAGTAAAATCATTCAAAACCTTCAAACTTCACACGTCTCATCTTGTTCCAAATAAGTTTCCCATTACTCAATGCCGAAGGATCGTTTGTTTCGTTGAGGAGTGCTCGTACGGCATATGCATATAAGATCAATGCATCGTATATGTGTAAGTAGGAATAGATATTATCCTGAAAATGATATAATGAAAACGCTCTTAAGTAATACTTCTCTAACTCTAGCTGCATCTCGAAAGATTTCCGGATTTCAGGAATTAACCATTTACGAAAGAACAAGTGCCTTGTTTATATTTAGTTTCCGAAATATTTTTCTTAATTAAAGCAGCGAATGGCCTTTACAACACAGATATAGTTAGTTACTGGTAAACAGATTTTAGCCATATCGATAAAGTGTGCCTTGCAGTATCTTGTGAGTAACATTGAAATCAAATCTCATCTTGAAGAATTTATTTATTTTTTTCATTTCATAAATTTGTAAAATGTTCATTTCACTTACCAAATCCAAAACATTACGCGATAATCCTTTCGACTCAATTTTAGCCAAAAATTTGGACATATATTCGTTACCAAAACCGGTCGCATCATCAATATAAAAAATATATATAATGTATTAGTTGCACTTTTCAAGTTCTAATCATTCATTGGATCCAAATTGGTTGAAAAAAAAAGAGGAAATGAATTGATATATCATATCATTGTGATAAAGGTTAAATCGTCTGCTGCAGAAGATCGATATTTCGGATGCAGCCATTAGAGCTTATAGTTCAATTCTCAATCTAGATCTTAGAAATCAGAAGATACTATGTAGTGAAGCGTAATAACAAGGCACAAGAGAAAGAGAAACAAAATGACCAGCAGTATGAATTCCAGTTTCCATGGCTTACTGTTCAGGCTAGAATTTTGAAATCCTACTATTCAGATAGCTACCAGCTTAAAATGGGAATATCTCTGATCGACTCCATCTCGATTATCCATTAATTATAATTTTTAGATTATATCACCAATCTTTCAACGTTTTGATGTTTTTAACATGAATCTAAAAGTAGAAGAGTTCTTTTTCTATAAGTGTTTAAAATGTGTACCATAATAACATTTTCATATTGGTCCCTTACTCTTTGCATGGTTTCACCAGCGGTACCAACCCAGGGCACACTGTTTACCTTACCATCCCGACTCCACGGTAATATATAGACAAAGTCATTTGAGTGCATACCGACATTATAGGTTGCTGCCATGAACTCTCTACTCATTTGCAGCATTGATGAGAAGGAGCAAATGATAACTGTAAAAATGAAATTTTATGAATAATTTTTCTTATCACACTATTTGTTGATAAAATGGTTATCATTAAAGAAGATGCAATGTTATCATTAAAAAAAAACCGGAACATTGTAGTCATTAAGAACATGTAATTACAAGAGAATCATTCGTATAATCATTTAAAAAATACTAAATACATTATTTTAAAAAGAAGGAAAATCCATCATATTTCAAACCAATGACATACTTCTAGCGCTACTGCGAAGTTGACTGATCAGGCCACTTGCAATCATCTCCTCCGAAGTAGAATTCATCTCGAATATCACTTTTTTCACCACAGTTATTTGTCGTCTTTTTAACACTTGTTCCAAAATTAACACCCGATCGATAGCTCCAGTATTTGTTGCTATTGCTACCTAACCATTGATAAACACAGAATTATTTCTTTAGACCATATCAATATCAATAAGAAAAGGTATAATTATCTCAGTATCTCAGTATTTTAACAGAGCAGTTTAGCAAGAGGATTCAATGCAAATCTTATAGAGGGAAATAATTATAGAAACAACGAGATAATGCTTTGTTACCTTCTATATGCCTGTATTCACAAAAAATTCAAAATAAGGAAACGAGAATTTTGATAAATATTTCAACGATATTTTATATTTGACAGCTCCATCAAAATTAGTGATACCGAAATAGTTGTGGAATATTTATCAAAATTAAAATTCAAATTAGGTTTAAATCTGTCTCAGTGTAAAATCACATCTCAGTAGCACAGTAGTACTGAACTGATTTCTCCTGATAAAAAAAGAAATTTTCTATCCTTCTGTTCTAATATTTTCAACAAATTAACCTTGAACCACTTGTAATGAGCTAAAAGAGCAGCCACAGCCTCAGCAATTGAGTTCATATTTGTAAATGAAACTCTGGCCAAAGTTCGGTGAATGGTTTTATCAATCAAACCACTCGTTGCTGCATACGATATCACTGGTACATTCCAGAAAGAGGCCATTTTTGCAACAACATCCAGTTCTATAATAAGAGATGAGATATTAAATTATCCCTATATTCAAATATTTGGATGAGATATCGATTCCCAATCAAATGTTTACGAATAATTGCAATCACCAGCGGTAATTATACATGATGTAAAAGTATATCATAATGATTACTAATGTATACCTGTCTTCAAAGAACATTTGTTATCTCCTGTAATAGTTCATAAGAAGCAACGGTCATCTATTTTAATGCCGAGGAAGGTCCCATAAGTGAACCATGGATTACTGGTTCATCTATGCAACCCTGTTATAGTGAACTGGTAACTATAGATTGCTGGTGCTTTTTTGGACAATAACTTTTGGTAACAACAACCACGTCCGTAACTGTTTTTTTCCTACCAAATGAGGATATTACACCAATATTAGATTAAAACGAACTAATTGTTAATTGCTGATGCATAAATTGAAGATTTTAAATCGAACCTGAAGAGCAATAGGGACCAATGAATGCACGAATCTCTTGCTTATAAAACATCTCGGCTGCAACTGCTGCGCCTTCAAATGAATAACCACATCCTGGTCGAGATGAAATTCTATAAAACATCACTTTCATTCAAAATCATGATTGATCCAAATTACTACCTTTTACTAAAATATTAAAATTTTATTTCTAAGCTCCACTGTACTCAGAATGGTGTTTCCATTATTAGTTTCAAAATAAATGACATTTGAAGATTTATTTGAAAATTCTAACGCAGATTCATTAACAAATAATAAATTTGATTTGTAAAACATTTAAAAGAAAGGGCTAACTCGATGTCAATTCTTTCATCAATTATTCCATTTTCATAAAGATCTTCTAGTGATACATTTAGCATTTTATCTTCGTGTGATAGAGTTCCAGCAGCGCCAATATGACCCAATTTTAACTTTATTTGTTCATTCGTTGTTTCCAATATCTGCACTGTTTTATTATACAAATTTTTCGTAATTAAATACACTTTTTAAAATTTATGATCAAATTCATAGAACAACCTCATCGTCTCTGGTGTATCTTAAAAGATCCAATTCTTTATCAGAATGATTGTTGAAGTTAGTAATACTATTAACAAGCATTTCCATTGATGTGTTAGTAAGATTTTGGAAGGAAAACTGCGAAACCTCCACACTTCTTATCCTAGCTCTAATAATGCTCGAAAATATAAGAAGCAGTGGTAATTTGCAAGGAAAAATCAGCATTTCTGAAACAAAAAAAAAAAATGAAAGTCAAAAAAAAATTGACTTTTTCTTCAAAGCAATTAAGACCACTCCAAATGAGCGTAACTTCATTATGATTTGGCTTTTGCCAATTTAATTTTTATACAGCGATAAATTGGAACTTCCAGAGATGTGGCATGGGAAGTTGGAAATGTTTATCCTACATGTTATCTTCATCAATTTGAAATCTTTCAATGACATAAAAAGCTACTTCCAGACAGAATAAGTGTGCCATTACAGTAAAGGGAAAAAAAGATTAAGAAACAGATTTACTAAATGGAAACAACAATTGATTCACAGTGACATATAAAAGAATTACAGTAAACATTGGGAATATTGAAATATTGGTCAATGGTCCAGGATGGAATGTTATTGAAGTACCCATGTTATGCACGGAGTTCTTAAATATTCTATTAAATGTCCTTTGTGAAGAAAATAATGAGAAAATATCTTCTGAAGAGTATTAATTTGGACGATCCAAATTAATACAGCAAGAATGGACTGACATGTACCGTAGGTTTAAACATAGTTTTGATTTCAAAAAGGTTTTCCTCGAAGTTAGGGAAATGAAAACCAAGAAGCGATTTATGGCGACTAAACGATTTGCACCTCTAGAAAATCATAGAATACTGAATAGTCAATCAGGTATACCTCTCCTCGTTGATTTTTTTCATCCATAAATGACTGCTTTCTACATATATATATATATATATAACCAATGTTTTCGGAAATTTTTACACCCCTCAATCCTTAGCGGAGTATTCATTTCAAGAGCAAGATAAAAATCTAGGATTTCAAGGCATACCATATTTTGGAACATGCATGACTTCACTGGATTAAAAGGCTTTTTGATAGATTGCTCCAAGACATTTTAAATGCAGATTATCGTTGTTTATCAAGACAAATAACGGATTATTATATCCCATCTAATCAAAAGTTCACTTTGCACAACTGTTGAAAGCGATAATTTGAAAAGCTCGCATTTACAGATAATCAAAAGTAATACCGAGAAAAATTCCACATCAATTTGTACTTCATATTAATGTTACATAAAAAAGAAATTGTTAAGAGTGTGGTAAGCGTATTTAAGGTAATTTACAGAGTTAAAGCAAAAATAACTTGCAGATTTTCGAAAAACTAAAAAACTACTACACTCAAATAAATCAAGATGGTTTATCGGTTAAGCATGGAACAGGTTATCCAATTTAGGATGGCAGTTATTATCACTTACTTCATCCATCAACTTTATAAAGTGGCTTTTTTCTTAAAAATCTCGACAAAGATCTTATTGTAACGCCGAATGGCAGCATAGGACAAGGCGATCCACAAGCAGCAGTAGATTCATGCCAGTCTAGCTGTGTTTTGATTGATCTTTTCTTTCAATTATCCTTTCTCAAAGAATAATAAGATAGAAAAATCAATTCTGGAAGAAAAGATCTTCTCTTTATAATTCTTTGAAAAAGGATAATTGGAAGAAAAGATCGAAGATCAAAAAAACTTTTTTTCATGAAATGTGTCCAAAATTAAACATAAGAAAATCAAACATGATTAGGACAAAATGTATTTCTTCAGCTGAACTGTTCATACATTAAGCAATAACCAGGTGAACCTGATTACTGTTTCAGGTTCTTTGTTATTTTCCACTTCTCATTCATCTTCATCTCTTTACTTCACCTCCCTGAAGACAACAGTATTTTATCAACAGCATTTCACGTCTGTCTCAGTTCGTCACGTACAACATCCGATCGATACATAAAAACGATGAAGAAGGGTCAACACCTCGCCAGGAATCATAACACTTTTGAATTGCAAGTGAAGAAGTATTTGTGACGGGAAGAAGACGACAAAAAACAAGAAAGGCAGAAGGGGAGTGAAAGTACAGTACGCCATAAACCAAGAGTACAATAAGTTAGGAAGCGAAAGAAGCCCTTCGTCGCAAATGAAATGTTTTACAAATTGCTCAAATTGTATGGGAGATGGATACTTCGGAGGTGAAATATGTCATACTACTTGTGCAAGGAACTACGCTTTCTGCAAGTTGTCAAAAGCGTGCTTTAGATGTACTATCGATTGTTACTTCAAGCATTCAGTATTCCTGGTGTATGTAGAGTTGCTGTCAGAGTCATAGCAACAGTACCAGTTGTCATCCACTAACCAACAACACGGCATCTTATAATATCACCAGCTAGTTGGGGAAGATATGCCACCTTGCTAGAGCGGTTCGATCAAATGATCCCAGGTGGAATTGAGATAGAGTGGTTCCTTTCTGGGAGTTGTGAATTGTGGAGGTTACGACATTTCGGCCATTGCGTTTTTCTCTCGTTTCTGTGATATATCGCGGGAAATATTTTCCATATTGTATTCTAGTATGTAGCACCATTTTCTGAGTTTATACTTCAAAGTCGCGAATGTTTTTATCACCAATGCATTGCTTTTGATAATACTGGGATGCAGTGAAATGTTTGACTAAGTAGCTAGTAATTCGGATTCAAGTTTCTTAGTGAGAATAGTCTGAGGTTGTGATCTGAAAACATTATGTCGTACTAAGACAAGAACCGAGGTGGGGTTTTGCATTTGGTAGGGATAAAGTTAATATCCCTAAAATAACTCTAATTATATATGAAGCAAGGTTGTGTCAACGAGAGACAGGATGTAATCCAACCTGATTTGTCTCTCGTGTGAACCAATGTCGGTAGGGGAGGGAATGTATGCACGTTATTATTGCTACGAGCATTTTTAGAATGATAGCTTTCATTGGCTTGCTTTTGGTTCTGCTCCCACTTCCAAACATGAATGAAGCAGCGAACGTATTGATCATGCCAAGCTCACTATTTCCGGTTCATCGGTTCACGATGCGTACTCTCGCCAAAGAGTTGATAAAACGGAAACACAATGTTACGTGGGTTGAATATGGTTTCTCCAGGAAGGTTTCTTCCATAACTTGCCATATGTTAATTAGAACGATTTCATTCATTCACCGCATCGTTATTAGGTCGCTGAACTAATCTCGGAAATTTTCTGAAATCTTTGTATTTTACGTCTTTTCTGTTATTGAAGAGTTGGAAGAGAAATGAATAAATAAATGGCATTTCTTTTCCCTTCGTGTCTGTATTGACAAATTGCAATCATTTCCTGCTACATTTCTATGTTTCTCTCTTGTTCTCACTTGTTTTGCAGGATTGTTATATGCCTCAAAGTATCGCAGTGGAATCTGTTGGGAGGGAAAACCAGCATTCCTCGTCTGATCAATGATATTATGTTTTGCAGAGTAAAATCAGTCTCCCAAAAGAAATAGACGAAATCTTCTGGAGGGTGAAGTCGTCAAATCAGGAAATAAATGATTTATACTTGCATCGGAATCACTCAGTACATTCTCGTATATGGGATGCCGATTTCAATGATGACACGGAGCAAACAACAGCTTGGTTGGCGAGTATCAAAATGTGTGAGCAGGTTAGTTTTTGTTCTTGCTTATTATATGAAATCTTAGCAGTATCTGTCTGGGTAGAATCCCATCAGGTAGAAGGCACCGTCGTTATGTGTTTGAAGGTCATCATTTTCTGAATTCGGTTTTTACTTCCTGTAAGTTATTCAGGAAAAAGAAATTGGCAGTCAAAATGCAAAATTCTCTGAAGTAGAGGAATCTGTTAGTTCTTTCACTTTACTGGAACTGAATCATTTTTGGCAGATTTGATCAAAATCTTATCTCGATTTCTCTTAGTGTTCTCATTTTCTACAACATTTTTATTTATTGTTATTTAGATTTTGCTTACCCGTAAACAAGAATTCGATGCTTTGGTGACCAAAAATTTTACAACGGTGATTGTGGATGATCTGTATAATCCATGTGGTTTACTACTGGTTGGTTTGCAAAAAAGTGTTTTTATCTACTGGTCTATGACTGTTTTACGTACTGAATCAGCTTGGAGCAGTCAGAGTCCTAATTCTCCGAGTTATTTGCCTGTTTTTGGCACTAGGTGTGTTTTTGTCTCATGAATGATTTTTTTTCACAGTTAGTATATATTTTGTATACATCGTAAATTACCCATACGTATTACTGAGAGCAATGCAAGTGAGAATTAGGCTTGAGTTTTCATTTATCAGATTGTCAAGTTCGTGAAGAATGTGCTTTCTTTTCTTTTTTTTTTTGTAGGAACTTGATGAAATTGATAGGATACACAATTTAGGATGTTTTGAACAGATTGGTTAGATATAAATGCATTTTATGCTTCAGATTCACCGATGATCTAACTTTCCTGCAGCGACTATACAACTTTGCTTCATATTTTCGATCGCTCTACATTCATCAGCATTTGATTTTGAGAAGAATCGACAACCTGTATAAGGTGAAACGAAACATGCAATTAATTTACTTTCGAATTTTTTTTTGCAGAGAAAAAAACATTCAAAACAAAAAATTTCTTATTCAATATTTTAACAGCACATCATTTTACAGATTTCTTTACTCACACTTCTTTAATTTGACAATTTCGAGATTATTTTATATTTAGTCGTATTCTGAAATTAATAACAAAGAAGATAAAGAATTGGTTTCATAAGCTTTTTCGTAATAATTCTCCAGTCATTTAGAAGTATTATGCAGACACGCTGGCGAATGCATATTACATCGAGCGAAATGTTTCAATTAACTTTGTTAATACACCTCAAATTTTCGATTTTGCGCGGCCGTATATGCCACGAGTTGCTTTCATTGGAGCTATTGAATGCCGGAAGGCAAATTTGCTCAGGAGAGTATGTCATTATATGTCCACTTGTGTTTTACCATGTTATGTGCTCGCTTTATGGTTTTCTATATACAGCATGTTTTATTCATTTTTGTATTCAATGATTTATCCAAAAACTATAATTATATAATTACCCGATTATGAGAAAGTTGCTTCATCTTCTCCAGTCACAGCAGTTTATATTATTCTTCCCACTGGGCGAATACATACATATTAGGTAAAGAAAGTTTTGAATAATTAGTATGCTTCCGATGATATTCTATTCTGTACATTTATTCTTGTTTTTTCGGCATTTTTCAGGAGTGGCTTACTTTTATTGATAAAGCAGATGCGAAAAATGGGTTCATATTGTTTACCACAGGTTTTACAGCACAATGGAATCTTGCACCAAAGCAAGTAATTGTTAGTTTTTTTGCCTCAAATTTTTTTTTGAGGAGGACTCAAATTCTCATATATTCAATGAAAGAATTTCAGGAGAGCTTTGTACAGACATTTGCGAAAATGCGTGAAATACACTTTATTTGGCAATACAATGGTCCAAATATTTTAAACTTATCTGCTAATGTATACATTGCAGAATGGCTTCCACAACAGGATTTACTAGGTTGCTACCAATATTGGTTTTCTAGGGCATTATGAAAACTGCGTGAATGGATTAATATTTTAAAGTTAGAATCAACCAGTCAACAGCTAACTGGGAGAAACAGTTGTGCTGCAAGTTAAAGTTTCAAGTTTCATAAGATTTCTCTTTTCAACTACTGTGTATAATTCAGGACATCCGAAAGCGCGAGCTCATATAACGCATGGTGGTCTAAATAGCGTTATTGAAAGTGTTTGGCATGGTATACCTGTGATAGGCTACCCGTTGACTACTTCCGGTTACGATAATTTACTGCGTTTGACAGCACGAAATGTTGGCATAATGCTTGAAAAACGGGATTTAAGCGAGGGAAATATCGCAAAAGCTATCAAGGAGATTTATAATTCGAAGAAAGTTTTGATTTTCTAATTGAATTTCTTGGAGGGATCCCAGAGGGATTCACCGATGTATCTTTTTGGTGATGGGCTTTGTCAATGTTTTCTCATGCACTTTTTCATCCTGTTTCAGTTTCTAAAAGTTTTCCATGAGTTTCCAAGATTTCATTTTGAAGATTAGTTTCTGTTCAGCTAAATGCACTTTGAATTCCAAATATTCTTCTAATTCTGCAGATACAAAGAAGAAATGCTCATTTTTCAAAACATGATGACAGATGTGCCTTATTCAGAGCTGAATTATTCCACATTTTGGGTGGAATTTATTGAGCGTCACAGTGAGGTTTGTGCATTAACAAGGCATTTGACGTATTCTTTTTATCTTGGAAAAAGTTTTGGAATAAACCTGAGAAGTTGATCTGGAATTCTTTTTAGAGGGTAAAAAAGGATTTAGGCTGTTTAAAATGTTTCCGTAAATTTGATTTGTCACTAGGTTACACTTCATTCGAGGAATTTTTCGCGAATTTATTATATTATTTCAAAAGGAACTGTTATTCAATTGCATTTATCCATATTTTCTTACCAATAAGAAACTAAGTCCGCAATAATACTTCTATCTTTCATCATACTTTCATGAATAACATAACAGGTATTTCAGATTCCTCATGCTCGTTCTGGTGCCGATGAATTGAACCTCTTGCAGTATTTTATGGTAGACATTATTTTGTCTGTGATAAGCGTTTTCTTTGTAATATTATTTTCAATTTACTTCTTCACTGTGGAATTGATTTCGAAAGTAAAACAGATTGTAAGAAATGTCAGCATCAGAATAAAAAAAATCTAGCGGATTTTACAGATTATGATTTTTTGACTGTTATTGTGATAATAAGACGTATTTGTTTTGATTACACTTTATTATTGCCTGTTTGTAATTGCTGCTGACCTAGTTTTACAGCACTTTTTGTTTCATGCCTTTTAGTGGCCCACAAAGCGGATCAGCAGTTCCTGTTCACTTCAATCATAGTAGTTATTTTCCCAGTCTTGGTTATCATCTTTTCAGTTCCACAGTTCCATAGTTGTTCATGTAACCCTACGTCTGAATATTTCTTTGCCAATCTTGAGTTATATTAATCATGCCGTGTAAACTGTTTGATGCTGTGATAAAATTCAAAGCAATGATGTGTAAATTTTCAAGAATTGATAGTAAATTTATATATTTCCCGATACATCCTGGTGACTATTATCTGATTTCGGCATATTCTTATTTAAAACTCTTGAATGTCTTCCATTAGACAATGAAATTAATTGAATTTTGCAAGATTTTTCTCGGAATTAGGACCAATTGTTTTAGTTGCTATAGATAAACTCAGTCCATATTCATGCTCTAATTATCGGAATTTAGTTTTGGGTAATTCCAACATTACATTGCGGGATTCATGGAACAACTGATTTGCTTTTAAAATAGTGTTGTACAAGAATTAATAAAAAACAAATTCAGTAAAAGCAATGACGAAAAGCGGTGACGCCCTTATGTTGAAGTCTGAGCAGGAGAAATTACTGGAAGAAACATGCCTTGCAGTGCGATCATTATCGTTCGAAATGAAGCGGTGTTTGGATAAAGGTGTTTTGATGGATGCATTAAAGCACGCATCGCAGATGCTTTCGGAGTTGCGGACTGGAACGCTTACACCGAAATACTACTACAGACTTTGTGAGTTTCAAAATTTCAAAATCTGTAGTTTAATTTTGTAAAGGTTTTCGTTGGACACATGCCTAGATCTCTAATATAACATACTTAGTGGTTTTATAAGAAAACAAATCTGATAGCCTATATTATGATTCACATTCATGTAAGAAATATAGTGCATACCGTCAGCAAACTTAAAATTTTGAACTATTCTTTAGTTAATGAGAATCGGTATAGGGATCTAAAGTGGATTTTTCTCTCATAAGAATTCTTTTCAGACGTTGATGTGACTAATGAATTGCAACACTTAGAAACACATCTCACTGAAGATTATGAAAAAGGAAGAAAAGTTGCTGATTTATATGAACTTGTTCAGTATGCTGGCAATGTTATTCCTCGTCTGTAGGTTTTCTTCCGATGTTCACTTCGTAGTCCTACTTATTTCTAACTTATAAGAATACGAAGTATTGAAGCAAGTATGTTTGAAACGAAATAAGTTTCAGATATAGTGGCAAAAATAACTTAGAAGAATATCTCTGTATGCATATGCAATAAGTCTTCGTTATTTCGAACAGCTAAATTTTATAATAATATTTTACCTATGCATGAATTAGTCACATATATTTTGACATTTTCAATGTTTTTATATACTTCAAATAACTAAACCGTTGTGTGAACTGAATTATTAATGTTTCAACATTATAATAACTATCTGGTCTTCTTTTAGAATAGAATATTTTGTAGGTATTTATTAATAACTGTTGGTGTTGTGTACATAAGATTGAGGGAAGCGAATGCTCGAGATATATTGAAGGATTTAGTTGAGATGTGTCGCGGTGTGCAACATCCACTTCGCGGTCTTTTTCTGCGTAATTATTTGTTGCAGTGCACGAGGAATCTGTTGCCCGACATAGCAGAAAGTGACAAGTATTTTTCTTTATTAATTTGTTAAAATTATTTTGAATTTGGGAGTTACTGTGGCCGATTTTTTTGCTTTTTATATTTTGGAAAAATTGCGAATGAATTATAAGTATTCTTCTTTGATTCACATATAAATTCAATTATCAACTTTTCCATTAATTTGTCGGAAATCATGTCACAGTACAATATGAAGATTGTTTTAGTAGCGATCATGGTGACGTACGAGATGCAATCGACTTCATTATGGTGAACTTCGCCGAAATGAATAAATTATGGGTACGAATGCAGCATCAAGGGCCAAGTCGAGAGAAAGATAAGCGTGAACGTGAACGGCGAGAGTTGAGAATCTTGGTAGGGACAAATCTTGTTCGGCTTTCGCAGCTGGAAAACCTCAATATTGACACATATCGCAAGGTCTGTTTCGGGCCCTTACAGCTTTTGGATATCTAACATCAATGTTCAGAAATACAATGATTGTTACCATTCATTATCCCACTTTTCTTTCAGATTTTTAATATTAACTCGAATTTATTCAGATTGTGCTACCAGGAATTCTGGAGCAGGCCGTATCATGCAAAGATGCGATATCTCAAGAATATCTTATGGAATGTGTTATTCAAGTCTTTCCGGATGAGTACCACTTAGCAACTTTGCATGAATTTCTTCATGCTTGCTCTGAATTGGATCAAGGTGTACAGGTAGATCTTGTTTTGCTTCAATTTGGAATTCCATAATAAATTTTTATTCGTTCTCGAAATCAAAATATTCTATTTGGTTGTACCTATTAATGATTCTGTTGGTCACTTCTACCAAGTTAATCTGCAGAATGATTCATTTGCAGATAAAAAATGTTTTCATAGCTTTAATTGATCGCCTTGCTATTTACGCTTCATCTGAAGGTGTTGAAATTCCCAGTGATTTACCACTATTTGAAATCTTCTCAAAACAGACACAGTCAGTGATAATGAATCGGGAGGGAATGCCACCGGAAGATGTCGTTTCATTGCAGGTCTGTTTTTTTTAGAATTTCGCTCTAGCTCTGTATGATATTTGATGTTTGTTATTCATTGTTTCCAATCAAAAATATTTCAATACCTTTTTAATCAAAACAGCACTCGAAAGATAAGATTATTTATTTGGTTCGGACATAATTTTAGACTACCCTCGTTAATTTTGCTTTGAAATGTTACCCGGAAAGAACTGACTATGCAGATATGGTTTTCGCCACCACAGCAAACGTTTTTACTAAATTTAAAATAGCACGGTAAATATTATTTTTACATTTTGTTATTTGACGATGTTCAGTTTAGATTTGTTGCAAGATATGCAGTCTTTTTTGCTCTAACCAAACTTTGATGACTTTCATACCTAAATATATGTTTTTAGTCATAAACATGCGTATTAGCAACTTCACCACGAAGTTATCTTTGCGGGATGTTTTGAAACTCGCTCATTTTTTGTATTTCTTCTCTTTTTAGAGCTCCATACAGCGGCGTTGTTGGCCGTGAGATAATGAAAATTCTGCGGATTCCAGTGGATCAATACAATAACATTGACAAATTACTCCAGTTGGAACATTATGGTAATGTCTTAGGACTTATGGATTACCGTGGTAGAACCCAGGCAGCAGCATATATTTTGCAGAAGATGGTGGATAGTGTAAGTTTGTTTGTTTGTTTGTATTGCAGTGAAGTTAATTTCACAATAGAATGGAAGTCTTTCAAGTTCGATTCCAGAAGCTTACTCTTCTCGAAGGTTTTTCTGAAACTTTCTTTTTTTAGAATGCTTAAAAGCATTGTAATGGATGCAGAGTGATTTTTTTCTTCTAGGATGCAGTTTTAACTACAATGGAAGCAGTGGAGAAACTATTAAATTTAATCGAACCATTGTTGGTGGATCAGGAAGACCAACCTGATGATCTAAGAATGAATGAAGATTTTGCTGATGAGCAGGCCCTTGTTTCACGATTTGTTAATCTCATCCATGCTCCAACAACAGATCAGCAGTTTTTGGTATATTTCAAAAAGCTTAAGAAATAACGATAAACACCACATCAGAAAACAAACCTAGAATAGTATGTGCAGCGTTAACGGGGAATTTGCTTGAGAAGGTATAATATGGATAATATCACAAACGACATGCGTTATCAACCTTAAGCTATAAACATTATTTCTTTCTCATTATCCAGGATCAGCTTTTGTCCCATTCACAAACATATTGATTCTTGTTTTATGGGCTCATTTACAGATAATCAGTGCAGTGAGAAAACGTTTTGGTGCTGGTGGATGTTATCGTATTCAATATTCACTGCCTACCATTACTTTTGCCTTATATCACCTAATTGTTCGCTATGCAGCTGAAACCGATGATGTTTGTTGTTTTCAACTAGTTGCATTTTCTAGACATTATGGTTTAATTGTAATGTACTAGCCATTATTTTTCTAACAAAGTGTAAAGTAAGCAGAGGAGAGACGTAGGTTATGTCTGTGAATTTCGCTGGATCTTTCCATTTTACTCTTTATACTAAATTTTTGGCTTATAACATTTTCCTTTGCTGTATCTCTAACTTCAGGAGAAACGTGATGCAAAACTGCAAAAAATGTTCGTCTTTTGTATGCATACAGTAGACGCTCTAGTATTGTCAGCCGAATTTTTACAGTTACCAATACGATTGTATCTACAGGCCCGTATTTTTTTCTCAATTTCTGTTTTTTTTGTTCCTTCATTTTTCTCCAAAAAATTAGTTTGTAGTGTTATGTTTGATTCCATTTTATCTATTTCTTTATTTAATTATAACTACTGCACCAATGTCAGTGTCGAAATTCTTATCGGAAATGCTTCGCTCAGTCATAAAGAAGAAAATTGTAAAATGATTCATTTACTAATAGGGAATAACACTTTTGCTTATATGAACGCTGGTTTTGCAGGGAGTGCTGATAGCTGACCAAATCAAATTTGAAAACAGCGTGACTGTTGCATATGAATTCTTTTCCAAAGTTTGTTATTTTTTTGATTTTTTAAGCCTATATTATGTGATTATGAATGCATGATGAAAGTTGCTGCATTTTTTATCAAGAATATTTTTACAGGCATTTTCCATTTATGAGGAAGAAGTTGCTGATAGTCGAGGACAGCTGGCTGCAATATCATTACTTATAGGTGTGCGAGCATTTCGTATAGGGATGCTTTTCTTTAGTTCAGAATTGTGAAAATTGAATGTCACTTTTGTATTAATATTAGTTGTAACACTTTTCCAAATAGTCGTGTAGACCTTGAGATAATAATGACTGTAGCTTCTCAGGCTTCAAAAGCAATAATTCTTAATCTTAAATCTTGCTTTATGACTGAATTTGGTTTTAAAATTAAATTTTAGGTACTCTTGAGCGAGTAAAGTGCTTCACAGAAGAAAATCATGAACCACTACGCACTCAGTGTGCCCATGCTTCAACTAAGCTTTTCAAAAAAGCTGATCAGTGTGTAGCAGTTTGCTTAGTAGTAAGTTTACTAGATTTTATTAAATAGAAATTGAAGTAAATGTATAGTATCATGAGAAATCACTATATTTTTTCATTCGAAAACAAGTAACAAGCGATTTTAGTGAGCTAGTATTGCAGTTATAATACTGTCATAATTTAAGAACCCTGGAAGACCAAATTTAAGGACTATGAAAATGACATTCATTAGCAAAAGGAACTTATAGTGAAGCGTACTGTTTCGTTAAGGCACACTTGTTTTGGAATGGTCATACAGCAGACGAGGATCTTCCGATGAAAGATTCCGTGCAGGTCATCTTTTTGCTGTTGTGCAGATGTAGAAGTATATGATTGGAAGTAGCACTCCTACCATTTAGTTTGCCCTAAGCGCTTCACAAAATGTATGTGTAGATTTTTCAAGTAGATTTACGGCAAAGATTCAGGTAAGAAAAATGACTTTTAAGCCAGTGTTTTTCTTTTTCAAATTCAGTATGCAGTAATCTTTTTCCAGGTCGTGAACTGCTTAAAAAAATCTTTGCGTATTGCATCTCAGTGCATGGATCCAGTCGTCCAAGTACAACTTTACATAACTGTCTTCAATCACTATCTTTATTTCTATGAAGCTGGATGTAATGAGGTTAGTTTTCCAAGAACTAGCTTTAAGCATTTTGTAACTTTTGCGAAGTTTAGATTTGCAGATGTGGATAAGGGATAGAAATTACGGTTTACTCAGGTGTACTGAAATTGAAATTAGACTGCAACTAGCATGTGGTATAGCAATGATATCTTTACGTTACCCATTATAGATTACAGTCGATGTTCTGAATCAGATCATTGGAAAGATCCGTGAATTAGTTGTACAGCTGGAACCTTCAAGTGAAGCAGAACAAATTACTACATACTTTAACGTAATACTTTGGGAATTTCTGATATATGCGGTCCTACGCTTAGTTATATGGAATCTCGTCTATTTAGAATTTAAATTTCGGACCTAAAAATTTTTCATTTTAATCCGGCATTTTGATTAGTGTTAATTTTTTTCTTTTTCTTTTTTTACTATACATGTATCAGTTAAAGGTTTACTTTCATTAATTGCTTCCCAAATAAAATCAGGTATTTTGAAACCGATGTCAGAATGGTCTCATTACTTTTATTTGAGAATGCAATTAAGACTCAGGACAATTTGTAAATGATTCTGTAATTAGCGGAACGAGAATACAGAATTTCGTGTTAGTTGGGTTTATAATGGATAACGAATGCTGTGCAAAATATCTACCGATTAGGGATATTTACTGAATGAATAAGTCATTTTCCCTTGAAATCATCGTCAATACTCTAGCAATAACCTTCGTAGCGGTAGTAGTGCTTGGGGTAACAGTTACGTTTACTAGTCTTCAGACTTCAGCTTATAACAACATTTTTCATATTCCGGAAAGGACTTAAAAAT
>NW_018108236.1:76549-100424 GCF_000183805.2 Loa loa | reverse complement strand
TTCTAGTGTTGCAGGTTTTCATGTTATTTCCTTTGTGGATGTGAAGAAAACTGTGGTTTGAGAACATAGTTTATTCTTACATTTAAAGAATTAAGAAAGGCTGTGAGGAAAATTGCAATAAGAGGAAAAATTTTTGAAAATTACAGTAAAACCGGCAGTCGACAGAACGAGTTCAGAAATAATAATGATATTTGTGGACGAGAGTTGTCCCTATCACCTTTTTTTCTTAATGTCCTGCATTTAATCGTATATAGACATATTTTGTTTTACTGTTATTGTTCTGCATAACTGAAGTTTACTATCCATTATTTTTAGGAACCTTCGAAAATTTGAAATTTTTCGTAAATTATAAGTAAAGTCGCGCATTATCCTTTCAACAAACGAAATATTTAGTTTCATTTGTCATTTTCTATGTTAGGCGTGTCGACGGTATGGTTGAAATTGATAGAATTAGATCATTATTAGGATGGATTCATTCTGGTTGCTTTCTCGAAGTTCCTTTCGTATGCTTTTGCAGTTTTGGAAATGATAAAGTTGCCAGGAATGAAGTTTTTTCAAAATGAATGATAGCATTTGTGGTTTTTCTCTTGAACTATATATTTTGCATATGTGGTCACGCTTTGGTTTTCACGGTTTTTCACTTTTTATCATCTTTTACATTTTAATTTATATTTTATGGTAAAGAATAAGTTTTATCCACTGTTTACAAATTGACTGCTTGTATTTTTTAAAAAATTTTTGTCGACTAATATGGAGCCGTGGATTGCACTGATACATGCCTCTATCTTTTTATTCTATTCATGATATTCGAACTGCTGTTATTTGTATGTTTGTGTACCTTGCGAAGTTATATACTTTTATACAGCGAGAGTTGCGTTGCCTATTGCATATTTTGCATATGTGCACCTCAATGCCAATTATTCAATAAAAGATCATTGATATTGTTTATGCCTTCTAAGCTTATTTTGGTTTGTGCCGAAAACATTGAATACTGACATTTTTTCACTATTATCTCTTCCTTCCATCCGTGCCGTTAAACCTGAAGATGAAGTCATCCAGTCGCATTGTGTTAGTTATGTGTTAGTTAAAAACGATTAGAGTTACTTTATGTGACATTGGACAAATGTTCTCATCCGTGTTGTGATGCGGATGAATCGCTTTCACGTAAAGCAGAAGGTTATCGATTGTGATCATTAAAAATTTAATTAGTTTGCTGGTGACATTACAGAGAACTTGTAATTGCAAGAGAAAGAAAAATTGAACTGAAGCTTTATGAAGGTATTTATTGGGAACTATGGTGCATAATGGTATTTGGTGGTAATCCGTTTCGTCTCGTTTACTCCTCGTTTACTCTTCGCCTCGTTTACTGTCGGTTCGACTTGACCTATAGTTGCTTATTTTTTCTTGACCCTTTATTAGTCTTCCGTGGTGGAATACTTATTGAGAGTAAGACTTCAGGAGTCAGTATATTTGTCCAAAATTTTTCCTTATCTGGATCATTTGCTTTGTAAATGAGCGGACATCCAATAATGGTAATTTATTTTGTGAGCGCAAAGAACTGCTTTCCGTTCATTTAAATTAGCATATTTAAAACTGGATGAACTAATCCCTATGCATTTTGTCACGCATTAGTTTCTTATATCAGTTTTTGTCTGTGTAATTGATAAAAACAAACGAATGCATTTTGATTGTATTTCAGATGGCCTCAAATGCAGATAACACTTACATTCGTCAGTTTCATCTCAAGCTGTGCATTCCCATTTGCTATCAGCATATCCCTGTTTCTCTGTGGCTTGTACATCGTTCATATCATCGCAATATCATATGCGTATATTTCTTACTTGCTTTTTATATTATTTCCATTTCCAAATCTTCTGCCTGAACGCGATTATGTTTTTAAAATAAATCAAAATGCTTTCATATCTTCACAAACATTTTTCAATCAATTGTGTAAATGATTTTTTTATAAATGAAAATGAAGAATGCTTTGAGGAGAAATTTCTTTTTGAATATCTGTTTTTGTTCCATTGTAGAAAGTATCGTTTGCATCGACCGATTACCATGAGGAGTGATACAGCTGGAGTGTCTATTATCAAGCCGTTAGTTGGCACTGATGAAAATTTATTTTTTAATCTCGAAAGTTTTTTCAAGTTAAAATATCACTGTGTAAGTTGTTCCTCTAAATGGTATCAAGTTTATGTTTGGGTCATAAACATAGAATATTTAAATAGGATAAATGTCGTAGTTTCTGTGATCAAGAATTCCAGTTCCATAATGTTATTTCATTGTGTAATCTAGACGTAAATAATTTCTGTATTTTCGCATGCAATTAGACTGTTAGTTATTCCTGCAGACTTTGAATTTTGAGCTTCTCAAGATATAGATTTTTAAAACTGTGTTACATTCCGAGAGAAAGGATAAGTAAAAGTCATGGAACTCATTTTGTTTTCAGTATGAATTACTATTCTGTTTGCACGATGCGAGTGATCCTTCTCAAAAAGTTGTTGAGGCTCTAATGATGAAATATCCATATATTGATGCACGCCTCTTTTGTGTTAAGTTCATTTCATTTTTATTTAAAAGTTTCTGTGGTATGTTATATATTTCGTAATTACTCAACGAAAAAAAAATTTTTCCAGTACTAACTTTTTTTCTAGCTTAACACTTAATCTTTCTTGATTATATTCACGTCAATTTTTTAAATCATATTTAAAAAATTTTGGATTTTGGTTTTTTCTTAGGCGGTGGCAATGTTGGGTTGAATCCGAAGATTGACAATATGGTACCTGCATATCGTGCTTCGAAATATCCATTAATTTTGGTCAGCGACAGTGGAATTTATAGTAAGTTTTTTTGTTAAGTTTTTATTATTTTAAATATCGAAATAAATTAGAAATTTGTGATTACATAAAAAATTAAATTGAGGAACGAGTTGCATTATTTTCTTTCTAGTGCGTGAGGATGCTCTGATGGATATGGTGAACGCTATGACAAATGATGTAGCACTAGTTACACAGATGCCTTTTTGTGCTGATAGATCTGGTTTTGGAGCTAACCTTGAGCAGGTAAAGTTGAATTCCTGCCATTGTTTGGCTTACAACCTCTTGCACTGTTCCTTAAACGTGCATCACAAACTGTATTCTTCTTTTGAACAAGGAAAAGTAAACTATGAATTTAGATTGTATGATAATTATTTCTCAAACATTTCAGGTATATTTCGGTACGGGACATGCACGTATCTATTTAGCTGGTAATTGTTTGCGTTTTATTTGTTCTACGGGAATGTCGTCACTAATGAGGAAATGCGCTCTGGAGGATGCTGGTGGTATGGAAAACTTCAGTGATTATCTTGCAGAGGATTACTTCTTCGGTGTTGCATTTACGAAAAGGCGCGTATTTCTTAATTTTGATTTTGGGAGTTGAATCACATTATCATTACTATCGATATAACGATAGATGGGGCAAATGGCCGCGTCATGTTTATTTATAAAATATTTGATTTGGTAACCTTTGCTAGAGGGATAAACCACAGTAATGCATTGTGTCTAGCAACTTCAGTTTACTGATAAATTTAATTCCAAAACATGAAATATTAACTTTCATGTAATTCTTAATTGGGGCATTAAGAATTTGTAATCTTTAAGAGGATGGAAAATTGCCATTTCTAGTCTACCTGCCATGCAAAACACTGCAAGACCCGATCCAAACACTTTTCATGAACGTATATGCAGGTTCGTGTTAGGTTTTTTTGATCAGGCCTGTCTAAATTATAATATAAATGATTCTGAACTTCGCATCTTTGTAGTCTTAATCTCTTATATCATTCGCAACTTTAATAAGCCGCGAAATGCCTACTGATCATTTTTAGATTTTCGAAGTGAATGAACTCCTTAGTTACAATTATCTGGTAGCATTTAAAGCCGTTTCTGTAGTGATTTATTTCCAGGTGGATAAAATTACGTATAGCAATGCTGCCTCATACGATAATATTGGAACCTTTGCAAGACTGTTTTCTGTCCGGCATATTTGGATGTTGTGCTGTTTCGATTCTACTCCCGTCCTCACCAACTTACATCTTTTATTATTTTATTTTCCATCTTATTTATTGGATTTCCTGCGACTACACTTTGATCCACCTTATTGAGGTCCGTTTTACAGATTTCCTTACATTCTTGAATCATGACATTACATATATCTTGCTTCACTCCCTCAATCTGTACTAAACTATGCTCTGATGTTTTAGAATGGACCGCTGCCATTTTCTTTTGCACAGTTCTTGTTTGTTTGGCTGTATCGTGAAGTACTATCCTTCCCAACTTGGTGTCGTGCGCTGGTTAACCCAAACATCAAATGGCGGAAAGGCAATTTCCGGCTTTATTGGGGTGGACGTATCGCGCAACCAACACGTTCACCCAGAAAATTGAATAGTTGTTGAGATTTGAGAACTTTATTGCTTGGATTTTGCAGTATTTCTATTCACCAATATGCGGGCAACTTTAGTAAGTATATGAATAATTGTTTTTTGCGTTCTTTGTAGCTTTCGAATTTTTTTCATCAGGTTATAATTATTATTGTTTTCATCAATGATCATTACTTAGCATTTTTCCGATTTCCGATATGTCGTCATCTTTCCGCTCTAATTGCGTATTATTTTTGTCCACTCATCATTTTATTTCCCGTCTAAACATATCCTTTAAGCTTTCGTGATGTTAAAATTTTCCCCTTTTTATTTCGCATATATTTTTTGCAGTGCCAAAACTTTTTGGACGAACTTTGTCGCCTAATAACTTCTGAAATTCATTTTAACAACTTTATCGAATTTTCCTAAAGCATCGAATTCTAAACTGAAAGTGCATAAAAATTATGCAAATTGTTGGTGCTGGAGATAGGAATAAAAAGTAAGTATATTTGATTTAATGCTCATTGCTACAATCAAAGGACTGCGTGTAATTAATAACCAAATGCAACGAATTTTTGAAAGGTTTCGGAATGAAGCAGAAATCCTTGCAACGGAATTGAATGCTGAGGTTGAGATTGTCGTCAAATACTCATTCAAAGGAAAACCTGAAATATCATCCATTTTTCCAAATGAACGCAGAAGGTACGAAATAAAACTCAGAAACAACAGTAAACATTATCCCAAACTACCTGGGATTATGTCGAAATAAACTTCCATAAAGCTGACAATGGATGATAAACATCGGAAAAAAGTCGTACTATATGATCTTATTCCCAGGCGGGGGGGGGGGGGGAGGGAGGGAGGGATTTCCAGGGGCGTGGGTGAGGTCATACGATACGACTTGGAATAGAGAGATGCATCAAAATGATCAGTCTAAACGGAGGGTAAAAACACTTTTTAACATAGAAATTGACAGCGATTTTCCTTTCTTGAAAATTTTGGTCATTGTAAGACTGGGTTTGAAGATTTAAAAATGCAGGTGGAAAATTACAACACGTGATGTACTGGATAACAAGGGCTCACAGAAACAAAATTCACAGAAACCACTAATAGAAGTATGGTGCAGTAAAGCTTATACTTTCTAATTTTCAAATTCCAACTTCCACTAGCAGAAAATTTGAATGAAGAATCCGTCTAAGATTTTAAAATTATAGTAGACATGCACTGTAACTACTAAAATTTCAAACTTGAGCTAAAAATTGAGCTAAATTGAGCTAAATTGAGCTAAACTTGAGCTAGTCATTAAAATAAAACAACTAGGGAATGGAACTCCTGGATGCAAACAATTTTAAAAATCTTTCAAGGGTCTACTTTCAAGCATTGCATATCCATTACAATTTTAAAATCTATGCCAGCTTCAACGGGACATGAATTGAGCTCATAAAGTAGTTCCTTCTATTTTGTCAATTCTTGAATTTCCAGTCATCTGCAACTTATGTACAAATCCGGAACCCAGGAAGCCGGCCACCACCGCTTAGCACTGAAAATAGGAAAAAGATTCCAGAACCAAAAAGTCGAAGAAGTCCTGCAGAACCTTCTTCAGGCCAAACCCTACCTGTATGTATTAACATGAAGCCACAATCTTGCAATGAATTGAAACTTTCATTTCAATTTCAGTTTCTAGAGGGCTTTTAAGTCTGCTGCTATTACTAATGTTATTATCCCATTTTCGGCAGCACCAATTAAGGACACTCAATAGTATCCGCACTGTTTTGCTCTACAGCAGATTAAGATTTACTTCTTAGGAAATACATAAGTGTTAGTTCAGTTTAGGTGAAAACGATCTCATCCACAAGTTGTCACTTCATTCATAACAAGTTTGTCAGCTCATCGAGAAATGAGACAGATGTGAGAAAGTTCTAGCTACACAAGCAATTTTTAAACCGATTTCGAAATTTAATATGGATGAGAAAACAATGAAGCGTATTTAGGTTTCATTTCAGTTTACATCTGATGATTTTCAGGCAAGTAGCAGACGAGCAAAAAGAAGTGTATGCATTTTGTGGAATGAATATTAGTATAACGCCGGGCCATCAACCAAGACTGGAAGGCTTGAATTCTTAAATCAAAAAAAGTCATATTAAAAACTGAACAAATACTATGAAAATTTCCCAATAATCAGTTCCCAAGCACGGAAAATCTATTGCATGAAATAGCCGGAATCTTTCCCAACTTCATTTGATACTTTTGGATTTTAACTAGAAAACATTTTTTTTAAAAAAACCTTTTACAGCCATCGATGATATCGTGTATGATAGGGAGATTTGTAGACGACAAATTTGAATCAGCGGAAGTACAAGTGAGTTTATTGCCACACAAATACAAATGATAAATGACATTTTCGAAAAAAAAAGTATGTTTGGGAATTCAAGCGGGAACACGGAATAAATATTTCCATTTTGCAATGCCAGGAGCTGAGAATCATTACGTAAAATTAGTTTAAGGTTACTCCACTCAAGAAGATGCGCATTTAAGGCATCAAGTTTTAAAGAATTAAAGTTAACCATTGAAATTTTTATTACTTAGAAGTTTTTGAACTTCTTTATTCATTTGCTAAGTTTCAGAATAAATCCGAGCATTCCTCATCGAAGGACATCGACAAGAGTGGAAACTATTTTCCCATTTAAAGATAAAACATTTTGGATGATTTTGTTGCCATTTTGCAGGAAAATCATTCGAAACAAATGATATGTCAGATATACCACCCTTTTCATTTGGCTTCCTTTTCAAATTCAAAATCACTCTACCTTTTACAGTCATCGATGATATCGTGTATGATCACTTTGAATGATATCGTGTATGATACACGATTTGATGATATCGTGTATGATACTTCCACTTTAAACACGTTTAATTGAAAATTTAAACATCCTTATTAACAAAAAGAGAAATATTTTGATTTATTAAAATCAGAATCTAAATTGCCAGAAATTAGTGCAGTACAAATATAAATACACTGAACTACCATAAAGTGCCTTATAATTTATCAAATGGAAGCCTCCCTGTAATATCCTAAAACCATAAAAAGATCAAATACTAATAAGTTGTCATTAGAATCGTAAATCTGAAGACGGATAACAAAAATATGATAATAAACGTTATCAAAATAACACAATTTTATTTATTGATCAGAATGTCTCAATCTCGTGATCAGAACAAAACGTATCGAAAATGAAATAAAAGTAGACTAATATCATTTGAACTATAATATAATAGTGATAACCGGATGATTATTGACATTGTTAACACTTGTAAGGATTAAATATTTCCCAGAACTTTTATATGTTGCTTATTTGGCTGTTTTTTTCCTTTTTTGGTTCTCTTTAATCTTAGAAGACTGATAATGTGAATCATTCTGAAATCAAGTAAGTGCAGAGCTCAAAAAGAGGCTACAGCAGAGATAACTACCCAAAAGATCTTATTTATGTCAAGAGTACTACCCGAAGATAGACTTGCAGTGGAAACGACACCAAACTTTTACTACTATATGTTCTTAAAAATCCGCCTTAATAAGGTGGAAGTACTACAGTTTCTGGAACACCAGGAATCAAAAGGCAGTGTCCAAGCAGACTCTTCCCTCACTATTGTCTTTCTCATGCCATATCCACTGATCCAAAGGAGT
The DNA here is from genome assembly GCF_000183805.2 of Loa loa. Classification (NCBI taxonomy): domain Eukaryota; kingdom Metazoa; phylum Nematoda; class Chromadorea; order Rhabditida; family Onchocercidae; genus Loa; species Loa loa. The sequence continues at coordinate 92,343 of NW_018108236.1, read as the reverse complement.
CTTCGCTTTTGGCTACCTGACTCTCAAACCTTCCGGAACAAGAATCGATAAATAACAGTGGCCGTGAGGCTGTGAAATAGACTTAGAGCGCGAATATAACCGCACGGAGAGAGGGAGGGTAGAGGTTGGTATGTGCTAGGTGTTAGGCGAACGTGAAGCACGTACAACTAAGCGTGTTATTTATGGGTCTATATCTTCAGGAAACACGAACGATGACACCCACTTCGAGGGACGATGAATTTGTCGATAAAAAGGTGGACGAGGGGTAGGTTAATCATTCTACCGAAAAGTTTACCTTTCCATTGCTTAAATTGTACTTCAAATCCTTTTTAAGGGTTAAGTGAAATTTGGAAAGTTTAACTCTGAAGCGTTTTCTTTTCTTGTTTTTTTGTATTTTGGTTAAAATACTTCGTGGTATATTTTGGCAACAACGATTGTTATATTAGATTTTTTTCAAGTTGTTCGATGGCTGAAATATGATGCAACCATCCAATTTCAGGGGTGTTCTGAAATTCCAAATGCTTTTGGCGGAAGGAAAACAAGCATATATATCGGGGAGATTTAAAGAAGCTGAAACAAAACTGAGCGAAGCTGCTGAGCTTTCGTAGGCTTTATTCAAAGTTCACATGAAAGATTGAAATATGCTCGGACCGAAGCAGAAATGAATTGTATTGAATTGATTTAGGATCGTACTATCTAGATTTAATTCAATTTTTTTCCTATTTGAGATCATTTCTAATAACTACCATCAAATGACGGACTGTGGGATATATGATAAAATAGGAGGCAGTATCCCTTCAGAGTTTCAGTGTCAATATTTATGGATATTTTACTATCCCAACATTTGAACCTCATCTGTATTATGGCAAGACTTTGCTTGAATTGGCCAGACTGGAGGATGGTGTCTTTTCAAATGCTCTGCAAGGTATTACAGCTACCGGTGAAGAAGTATGCAAGAAGCGGACCAACGATAAGGATGATGATATCGAGGAAGTGCAATCACTTACTGGTCATTTTTCATTTTTTTTTCTCTTTAAAAATTTCCACTTTTGATTTCTTTTCAGTTTTTTCTTTTTTTTTTGGTTCAATGGGAACTGAAACTGATTCTTTGTTTAGAAGAAGAAAGGGCTGAAACTGTAGAGAGGGTTGAAAATGCTTGGGAAGAGAATGCCGAAGCCCTGGAGGAAAAGATTGCCTGCTGTCGGGTTGATTCTTCCGGTATGCTGGAGAACAATAAAGAGGCAAGTTTTTATGGGTGTGCAATTGTTTACGAAGTTAAAGACGAAGAAGACGATTATAAACCAGACATACCTGCTGTACAAAAAAGAAGGAAGTCTAATAGAACTTAAACTGTTTCCTCATTAATTCGGTTTTTGAAAATCTCCTAGTTTGCTACGTGTGAAACATCTTTTGAATAATTGGAATTTGCGTATACAAAATATGCCAGAAAATTGTGACCTTTTGAAACATCGATCATTTCGTAACTAATCCTTTGAAATCCTTTGTGATTGATCTTAGTGTTTAACCAAAATATGAATTTTGGTGAAGCAACTATTTTGTTATTTTAATTTAAAATGATTTTTTTAAGGAAGGTATGAATTAAATTTTTAAGGAAAGTGAAGAAAAGAGGGCTGATGTTGATGCTGTCAAGAATGAAGCAGATGTGACTATGGAAGGGGATAGAAGTAGCACGGAGAAAGAGCAGACCAAGGGAGACTATGTAGTCAAAACTGGTAAAGGTTATTTTACTAATAATTTTTCCTTTAAAAAAAGTATTTGAATTATACTGTTGGTCCATTGCTATTAATAGAAGCACTGTAGATAAGGAAGATGAAGATGAAACGATGGGTCATAAAGAAAAAAGAAGCAATACTGAAGGAGAAAGAGATGAAAATATGGAGGACGAAAAGAAGGAAGGAAATGATGGAGTTGAAGACGAAAAAGAGGACGATAAACTAGATGAAGGTGGTAAGGATGGGATTTCGGAAGAGAACAACAGCAAAGATGAATCCAGTAATGCTGAAGATGTTGAATATCTGCAGTTAGCGTGGGAGAATTTAGAAGTTGCGCGAACCATTTGTGATAAGTGAGTGTTTTATTTTAACACAGGTTAAAATTCAAAGTCATTTTAATTTTCGTATTCTAAATATAATTGCACTGTTGTAAGCTCGTTTCAGATTTTGAAGTTTCCTTTTAAATGATTCAGGCAGCGTCCGTATTGCTATATTACCGAGCCTAGATCTGTTAGTTTGTGTAAAATGTGGACATGGGAGGGAGTTCTTTCAACTTACATTTGATTCGATATCTTGGAGAAAGTCATTGGATAGAATCACTCATAATGTGTGAATGGTTTTGAAGTAGTTTAGAATTCATAGTCACCTTGTTTCAATTTTGTAACTTAAATTTTAGAGTCTGAATTGAATATTCATAATCTTTAGGCATCTGGAAGAAGAGGGTTGGAAGGAAAAGAAAGTGGAAGTTCTTCTGGATCTCGCTGATTGCTCAACTGATGCAGAGAATTACAAACAGGCAGTTGATGATATTGACGCATGTATCTTACTTACGAAAAGCATTTTCGGTGAAATCGATCGGCGTGTTGCGCAGGCTTATTTTGTAAAAGGACGAACTCACAACCTTGCCAAAGATTTTGGAAATGCAGCTAAAGTTTTTGGAAAGTCAAAAGAAATTTTGGAAGCGAGACTGAGTGAGTTGAGTTTCGCCTGAAGCATTTTTTATTCACTTTTTTTACTTTCTCGTCTGTTTAAATTGATCACATTACAATGCAGAAATTATACATTGAAATAGAAGTTGCTTTTTACGGAGAGATTTTGTATCCGATATAGACTTTATCTAAACCGTGGAAGTAAATGTATTTTCTACATATTCCAGCGGAACTCGAATCACAACTAGCGAATGCAAGTCAGGGAGAAGCAGAGAAAATTAAAAAGGAAGTTTATGAACTCAAACCTCTGTTGCCCGAAATTCAAACAAAAATCGACGATTCTTTGGAAAGTGAGAGGAGTTTAACAAAAGTGAGTCCCATTCAAGACCACTCAGCAGAACTCTTAGTTTTTAACCGAATAAATAAGAAAATCCTTGTTGGCTTGGGGGCCATTTTAAAGATACGTTTTGTTGTGAAGTTGTGCTGGATTAAAACTATCATTGAACTTAGCTGCATGTACAAATGCTTTACTTTTTGTTTATTATTTAACGATCTGTTTGAAAAAGCAAATTACTTTGTTCATTTGAACTGGTTAAATATTCAAGTAAAATAGATCTAATTTTACTTGAATATTTAACCAGTTTTTTTCACTTCTATCCATTCTCTTTTCATCGTCTTTTCATTTTTCTTCATCAGTAAAAAGGGATTTTCTTACTTTCATATTTTTCTTTTCTTTCTCTTTCAAACAAATTCTTTCACTTTTGCAGGTGCTTATATTTTGGCCAAATATGATCTAATTTACAATACGTTTTAGGAAAGTATTTTCGCAGGTGATGAAGGGGACATCTCACTGAAATCATCGGTAGGAGGAATGCCTATTGACGATGTTAGCAATTTGGTACGTAAAAAATTAAAAAGATCAGCTGAGGACGAAGCACAACGGAAACCAAAAAAGACTAAAGCTAGTGGCGATGTTGAAAATGCTGCAGTTGATTCTTAATCCGAAATCTAATAACATTGGTAAAACGGAGATTTGTTTCCAGTCGTTATTGTTCTGTTTTTCTACTTCTTTGTTTTGTATTTTCTCTTCGTTGTCTTGAAAAAAGTTTCTTCAGACTTCTGAACTTTGAAATATTTCTTTTTATTTGTTTTTCAAACCTTTCCGACTTTCTTGAAATCATTTGCAGTATCTGTTCATCCTCACTTTGTATGGCTTTGTTAGCGGGGGAGTAAGTTGTACAGTGTCATTATCTATAAATACAATTTACATGAGAAGTACAGCGGCTGCTCTCTCTCTTGTTTCTCTTAATTTCATTATACCTTAAGTTCATATGCCTCATTTTGATCGTTGGTCTCGTATTATGATGTGTTTTATTTTGATGTTACAGTTCTTAAATTTATTTTTATAACCTTTTTTTTGTTGCATCATTCACTTTGGCTCATACCGTGGAAGATCTCTCCGACCTTGTAGAACTACAAATTATAATAACCCGAAAAAATAATTCAGAACAATAACAATATATTTTGATTACAGCGCAGAGCTGCGTAATAAATAAAAAGCCATCCTGCTATTTCACCAATGCAGCTCATCAAAAGCAAAAAAAAAAAAATGTGACTAGGAGTTCCAGAAGCTTAGATTGTGAAAATATAAGCAGTAGGAATCAAGATTTTTGAATTCAGACGTTGAGGATTTCCAATCGTGTATTTTCGCTTTCGAGCTGAAGTTCGCCATAGAAAAAAAGATGCTTCGAGTTTGTGGGAGCACTCGTTTGTCGAATTTGAGTTATACATAAATTCAGAAAAAATATATGAGATTTGGTTTTCTTTTCTGAAATTAGCCTGAATTAACAGGAGAACTCTGTAGGCTGTTTTCTATTTCGAAAACGATTTGAACCCAAAGCTGGGGATCGTCATTTGTAATACATATTTCCGATGAAAATTGCCACAACTCTGAAGAAGCTGGTAAATATGATAAAGAAGCTGAACACTAAGTTTGATCTCAAAACAAGTGATTAGAAATATGAGAGTTTTCTACAACGGAAATTGATCGCTACTAATATGCTGAAGCTTATCAAAATTCGAAGCATTAGAAAATTTCGGATTCTTTTTTTATTATAACTTCCTTGCGAAGTTATCTCTTTGTGAAGATGTATTGGATGGAACAATTTTAGATCACAATTCCAAATACCAGTCTCATTCTAACCGTTGAATTGCGCAACAATAGGAACTAATTTTATGTTAGAGTTGTGGGAACGGTTTTACTGAATAACGGTTTTTAAATTCGAGTTATCAAAATTGCGCTTTCTTCTCTGAATTCCTTTTCTAAGTTGCTTTACGATCAGAATTTGCCGAAAACTTTTGAATAAGAATGTGAGTGTCATTTATTCTCTGCAACAATTTACATAATGTTTGCTTCATTGGAATATGAAAATAGAAATTTGAAATAATATCTTAAAGAATCATTTTTCTTCATTTATTCCTCTGAACTGCACAAAACGATTCTTTTGCAATGAAATCTCTTTCGAATCTTAAATTTTTAAGACATCATAAATCCTTACGATTGCTTACAACCACTAATTTTTTAATTTTGAATGTATTTTGTACCCTTCAGTTCAGGGTAAAGTTAGGAGTTAACCTATACAGAGAAAAGTTTTAATTAGATAAAACGTCGAGGTAGATTGCAAAAGAGTGGGACAGTAGGCAAGTTTAATTTCCCAATTATTTTTTATTTTGAATTTTAAATAACAAGAAAGAGAACAGAAGATCATATCAATTCAAGGAAGGAAGAATGCGAAGTGCAAAAGGATAGCTCGGCTGATTGCTTTGCTTAAAAAAAAAATTCAGTACAGAATCAAATTTATCAAATAAAAGATAATATTTAAGGGAAGGAATGAGTTTTTTGCAGCAGTGGATGAAGTTTACTGCCCAGAATATGCTTTGTTTTTTGCTTGCCAAATCGTTATTCTTTTGTCAATGGATTATTTTGCGTTGTCGCCTAAATATCAAGTGCATTAGTGCATTATGATATTCAACACGTATTCGTCGTAAATTCTTGAGCCGTGAAGACTTTTTAATTTTGCTTTTGTAAAGTGAATCTAATCTTCGTCGAAGTGCCTGAATTACATGGTGAAATTAATTAGGTAAAAGAAAAGATTTCCTTTCACGAATAAATTTAACATGCCGAAAGAGACTGCTTATTTCAGCGATCTCTTCTAACTTATGACTGCGGTAGGATTGCTTTAGATTAAATTTAGTTCAATGCTTTATTAGTGTTATTTTATCAAAAATGAATCTAAACGTTGAATTAACTGAATTGCATGGTGTAATTAATTGGAAATTTTTAGACAAGATTATAAGCGCTTCCGACTTGCTAAAATTTCCTCGCAAGCATTGGAAAAGTTATATTATCATTCAATCAGCCTCTCCATCTACATTCTTTTGAAGGCCTAATTTCTCTAGAACAAGGATTAGTTTTAAAATAATTAAAGTAACAATATTTGGCAACAACGCCATTAAAGAAATTTCTTCCTAAGGATCTTTTCAATCACTTTCATCCCAATCACAGCGAGCCGTCCAATCTGGGTCCCATCGAGGAACTGGCAACAAATTGTCCATCTGAAATGCAAAAAAAAAACAAGAAAAAAAAAATATGAAGGTTACGTTAGAAATAATTAGCAGTGCAACGAAATGCAAAAGATCACTGCGAAATCACTGTGAAATATCTTTTTAAAAGACAATACTGCCACTAAAAAATATAATTAAGAGTTTAAAATTTTTTGAAAGAGCTAACGTGACAATGAGTGATCGTTTCGATATATCTCAGGCAAGGTTGATAAGTGAAAAGGCTTTGTAAATCGCATGTTGGCACATCACCCTTGCAAAAGCTCAAACACTCTGAGGCGATGCCTTCAATAATTGTACTAAATTAACCACGCATTGAAATATTGGAATACTGACAATTTCTTTAGGAATTACATTTCATGACCACAATTCCAACGTTTGAGCAAGACTGCAAGAAGTGGTCCACATATAATTGACGTGAGCAAATAGTTCAGTAAGATTATTTGATTTAAAATTTGAATAGTTTGTTATCTCGATTCAAAATCTTTCAGTCTACAATCGGTTGACTGGTTAACTATCTTGCTCTGAAATCTTATTACTGGTTAACTTTGAAGTTTAGAAACCGAGTTACACTATTCCGTTGAAAATTCTATGCATAAAAAAAAAAAAAAGGAAGAAAGGAATTTTTAGAAGTAATGTGATAATTGTTCAACAGATGAATCACTGATGACTGAATATGTGTTTTACGGCAGATAAATCGATCTATCACTTCAACAATTGCCTGTATTCCAGGATTCATAAAATAAATACCAAGAAAGATAAAACCTTCTTGCTTGCAACATGCCGTATTGTCCCTGATATCAGCAGCGCAGTAAGCCCATGTAGTTAATTGCGAGACGCATTTATAGCCCAAACTCGTACTGAGCTAAAAATTTCTGCAAACATTATTATAGGCAGTCACTTTCCATTACATCCATGATTTCTTTCGTATTCTTATGGATCGAAATATTATTTCACATAATTAATTATGCTTAATTGGGAGACCGCAGAGAGTGCAGTTTTCACTGAGGAGATCTTTATACCGATTAATTGCTACGAATACAAAAACGATTAATGAATTCTTTATACTTTCGAAGTATGTCACAGAATTCTAAGGTTGGTAATTCGTGACCTTGTTAAAAAGAAAGGAAAAGAACAAACGGCCTGTACTAGCTGTGGCTAATATGATTAGCAATGAACACAACAAGAAGCGTCTTTCAATTATTGGACCATTGTTAAATCAATAGCTCGGGAAAATACAAAAAAAAAAGACTTACCTCATCTAAAGTAGTATTATATCTACATAGCGGCAAGCAAAATTTCATTTCTTGTCGACCGACGGTTTTGCAACATGACTGGATCCGATCGAAATGCGCGATGTCACAAGCACATGGACATGTTCGTTTCAAAGTTTCGGCTTTCACGCTCTTACCGAAGCACTGACCCTTTAATGTCGCAACAGAGACAATTTACAATCATGGATCAGTTGTTGATGGCGTTTTAATTAATACAATGAAATCATAGCGACATTTGAACAAGTTTCAAGTCCACACTTCTTACATACTAAGATGTTAGAGACCAGTAAAAGAAATCTTTTAACCAAAGTTTCCATTAATTAACTCATTGAGAAACAGAAATCTTTGCCTTTTTTAGTCTTCTACTGAACACAGTTGAGAAAACAAGTCTTGCAAAACAGTCTGTGCGTTGATTAGAAAGATAATAAGTGTGATATGGAATGAGTGCTATCAATTCAATTTAATAAATTTTCAATTTATGTATATATTATAGTGGAATAATACCTGTGAAGCTTTTGTTAAGCAAAAAGTTTTCTCCTTTGGGCACAATTTAGCCATTTCTGTCTGCAACAATAGACTCAATCCAGGCATTATCAAACAATAGCTAAAGACGATAGAGTAATAAAAAATATGATGTGACATGTTGGTGACAACTTATTCTACTATGTTGGACAGCTGATAGTAGCAGTTGCAAAGAGCGCCAGAGCATTTACAAAGGAATATTGTTGAGTAGATTCACCGTTTCTTTCTCTACCTTCCATCCCTTTCTTTGTCATTCTCCATTTTGAGAAAATGGCCCACATTTCTTGTGGTTAAGATCGCATACATCTTCTCCCGCAAGATGATAGAATTGAACTGGCGTGGCAATTCCATTGTTACGAGAATAGTGACCTGATAACGGTCACTAGTAATAACAAAGTTCAAATTGTGACCAAATTAATTATAATATTAAGTCGAACTTCTTAAATATGACAAAGTAAGGAATCAAAATTTTTGTAGTGCTTGGAACCTGTCATGGTTGAATATACTTTAAATCAAACGAAGCTAGCATCTTTTCTTGTACCCTTTGTGCAACAGTTGTATGTTTTGAAAATCACCAACAAGATAATCAGGGATTGTTATCATTTACTTAAGCTTCCATTTACCTGAGCTTTGACAAACAAATTATGAAGTTTTAAATTTCGAAGCAGTGATTCGCGAAAAATGTAATTTAACGTTTTCGAAAAACACTTCGAAAATTAATCCAACTTTTCCCAGAGAAATTGATATAAATTAGCTGATTAAATGTTACCCTCTGTTCCGATTGTTGTTATAGAGTTGGAGAGAAAAGTGATGAAATTAATTCTGATATATTGAAAATATTCATATTATTGATAACACTTTACAAATACCACCGATTTGTGGGAACAGATGGGAATCTATACCTCGTCATGCACTCTGAAGGTGAATTGAGCAGAAGTTAAGTTTTGTGACAAGTTCCCCGATAGTTACAAACACCAATACAATGATATCTTTCTTACAGGGTAAAGTGTGTATAGTGCACTCTGAAGGGATATTGACTCGGAGCTTCCGACTTATTCTACGTAAAAGGCGTTTGTTCGACCCTTTAGATGTGGGAGGTTGTGAGTTAATTAACGTACCGTTTGTTTGCTTTGGAAATTTAAATAAAGAACTTCGAAATATTGAGAATGAATGAACACAGCGGCGGTTCAAATTGAAGATTTTAAATGACAAATTTCCTCCAGAAGACCTCCCGGAAGAGATTTTCCTAATATTTTTTCCCCGCCATATTGTTTACTCTTTTGATTTGATAACCCTTCTGATGGCATTAACTCTGAAACATTTGAATTGTCGTTAAGTTAAATATGAGGGATGCGCAGAAAAGTGAGCATGCATCAATGACATTTCACGATTGATGTACACTTACGAGAGGATCAACATGGGATGATTTGTTTTGTAGCAGAAGTGCATCTCTCCTCGCACAATCAAAAATTCTTTGTGGAGTAGAGGAGATGGGACAAAGGACAATTTTCGTCCTCTTTGAAACGAGCAGAATTTTAGGGAGTGGAGAGAGAGTACTTTAGAAATACCACTTCCTTTATTTTAAGAATCCTCAGTCAAAAGTGATATTAACTAATGGATCCAGTAAGAAGCTCCGGGAGAAATCAACACGTTGAGCAGATTAGACAAAGACAATGAAACCGGAAATTTGGAAGAGACAGAGAATGGATGAATGAATAGTAGGAGGAGAAAGTAGACGGGTACGTGGTAAAAGAGCATGTCAGTCAATAAATGAATGAGTAAAGAGAGGAGTAGGTGAGTGTCTTGCCTTAATATCATACCAATTGATTGGGAGAAAGAGAGAAAAAAAGGGCGCGTACGTGAAATAGGAGATGGAAGAGTTAGAAAGGAGAGGAAAAGGTGGAATGGTAATGGATAGAATTTTAATTGGCGGTATCGTCATGATGAGATTATGAAAGTGAAAATGAGGTAGAACTTTAGTTGTATATGCTCTTGTTATCTTATAGACAGACTTTATTATAGACTAAGCCTATACCTTACATACATATAATCTGAATCAAACTAGACAATATCAGTGCTCTCTAGGTAGGAGATCATATTTTACAGTTATTTGAAGAACTGTTAAAGCATTTGATTTTGAAGTTTAGGTTAAAAATTCCTGGAAACCATTAAGGACGTAATGGTAAGAATTGATAGTTAAATTTTGTTATCATTTAAAATCGAACCATCGCTAATAACTTTCTGGGATCGTGCACTTGTCGTTGGTGGTGAAAAGCTTGTCTTCACTTGGTATTAACCTTTTCAACTCATCAATCACTATTATTTTTAGCATATTATGTATGCAATTACTTAATTAGACAGATAGTGAGTAAGCGGTAATGTACCTCAGTGGATAGTATTCCTTTCAACTCTTTTAATGAAATCGACGATTTATGTTGAGACTTATAAAATGGCATGAAATATTCGTCAGATAAATGGAAGGAGCAAAAAGAAGAGGAAGAAGGGGAAAGTGCTGCTGTTTAATCTTCCCAATGATATGGACTTAGGTAACGAATGTCTTTAAAATTTTGCTCAGATATGAAAATGCAAGAACTAACATCAGTTGATTTAGTGGCTATTTCTCGTAGAGATGCTTACTAGGAGTTGACATTTACTAATATTGCACATCGCATTTAATGAATGCGTCGGAATCATTCAGCTAAGTTGGGAACAAATTTGGGTTGAATTCCGAACGGCAAAAATAAAAGGATGACAGTTGTAACTGTTGAAATCAACTAGTGTCTACTGCAATAATTTGTTATACCACGCACAAAGTTTTTAAAAATATCAAACTATAACAATGATATAAAAGGAAAACAGTCAGTGAAATGATTTTCTGATTATTTGAATGAACACTTTTGCATAGGTCAGTGTTTCATTCTAAATATTGATTATGACATAAGTAATGTCTGCTAAAATAAACATATATTGATACCTTCTTGTAAAAAGTAAATGGGCGTAATTCTAACTCCATCACGTATCCACGTGCGGTTGTAAATTTTATTGAGTTATTGTTCATTAACAGAATAATAATTCATTTTAAGATTGGTCTTATTCAGTTTTTTTACCATTCTACATAGCTTACATGATGGAGTGTGCTGTTGTGGTTACTGATAATATCACTGAAAATAAGGATGACGAGAATGGTATCGTTAGGATGATGTCATTCAGTTAGGGTTACAATAATAATGATGTTTTCTGTCTGTTGAGAACAGTCATTCAAGGCTGAATTATCGGCTGTTGTAACCTCGACGAACATCTATTTCTCATCTTTTCATTCTAACTCTCTTCATCTCTCAAAATTCACTTATTGTTTAACGAAGATGACAATTGTGAACATCTTATTCCTCCTTTCCTTTCCACCAATACCAAATTTATTTATCGGTCAATGAACTTGCACGAAACACATCGGTTTTCATTATGTTATTGCTAGCTAATATCTCAAATTTCATTGAATTTTAGTAGATAGAAAATAATGCGCTGAAATGAGCAAACTTGAAGGATATTTTGCACATTTCAGATTTATATTCTAATGAATTAGTTATCATTTTCACAAAGCTATAAGCTGAGATTTTCAAATTTTATTTGAAATTCATGATAAATTAGTTTACTGGCTCTTTCTGTAGCTTTATGGTAAATTCATCACAATAATTAATTTTCAAATGGGAGATTATAATAATTAATTTTTAACTGCTTGATAGATTGTAAGGCTTAAATTGATCTGCAAATCGAAAAATAGCTCTGTTCAAGTAATGTTGTGTAGAAAAGATCTTTTGCATTTTAATTCGAAATCAATTCTATCGTGATTGGAGGAATCGGTTTCCCACATGCAGAAATCACAAAGAACATTTGATTCGAAGTGATTCAGGAATGTTACATTATCAGCTGTTATTTTCTTCCGCAACTTATACGAAAAAGCATGCTTAACAATCATTCGTAATAACTAATATGGGAATTGTAATTTTGGTTGGGAAGAATAATGTACTTGGGAGATTGCTTTCATATTAATTAAAAAAACATATTAATTAAAAGATTAAAAAATGCTTTCATATTAATTAAAAAAATTAAAAAAACAAAGAAATACATCGTGCTTTTAAAACAAACTTGTTTTCGAAATCTTAGATAAAGCTAGACATTCACATGACTGGACATTCATAGTAACTTTATTGGACATTTACTGGACATTCACAGTAGCTTAACTAAACGAAGTTAGTAACAAATCGTTCAAAATTGAAGTGTTTTTAGAGAAGACATGATATCAACAGTTAGTAATTGCTATTTGACATCTTTACTTTTCTAGACCTTTCTGATCTCTATTATTGTGCCGTAGAATTGATTGTTTCATCTGGTAGCTTTTTTCTCGCTTCTTCTAACAAAATTATCTTTTCCTTTTACGATTCCCATTCAAAGTGAACAATTACGATTCTGGATGGTTGATGAATCGATATCACATGATTCACTTCTCTTATGCCTAATTACACAGTTTCAATCCTGAGAAGGTACTTTCAAAATTGGTAGTTTTTCAAAAGAAAAGAAAATAAAAACTGTACAAATGCATGTAAATCACTGTGGCCAGTACTGGCCTTTTAATTGATGCAGACAATACCGCCAAAAAGTATTGGAATTTAGGGGGAATCTGGTCACTTATAGTCTGATGAAATATTCGATATGCTTTTGAATGTTTGATGAATTACATACTAAAAACAACTATATCCCTGAAAAGGCCTTGTGATGACTTCACGGAAGAAGGGATTTGTTAGGTGGATTCTTCTGCTCTACCACATCCTCTCGAGAATTTTATAAAACTTGTAAAATTTTTTTAAGGAGACGGCGAAGTGATAAATGACATTTTCGATTTATGACATAGCTTTTAGACTACAATCTATACTATTTATGATGCCGTAAAGTATAATTTCATCTCGTAGCTTGCATTACATTGTTAAGCAAAAACTCATTTTCATTTAAATTCCATTAACTCATACAAACTAGTTTTATTCATTGAAAAATGAAAAACAATAATTGCTATGAAGGTAATTATTCAACCAGCAGCTCTGCAAATTTATAACTAAAAGTTGAAAGTTTCACCGTTTCTGGAAATGCTTATCTTCAGAACTTATAAAAGTATTAAAGATTAACAATGCTCGAATTATATGAACTGTTCCAAAACATATTTACTCAAGTTTGTTAACAAATCCATTGAAATGAGATTGGAATCTTCATCGATTTTTAATGCAAATAAAATATTTTGTTGAAAATTCGAAACCTAATTGGTTTTACGGCTTCTAAATAAATCTAAAACGGCCCATGAAATTTGTTGGAATTTATTTGGTGGAATTTGCTATTTGCTGCTAGAAAATGTTATAGACTTATCTATGTCTATGATGTTTCTAATCAAAAAAAAAAAATCGTCAGAGTAGTAGGTGTTAATATTGCAATACTTGAAATCCATGCAGCAATAATTTTTTGTGATTAATATAAATCAAAAATTTCTAAAAAAAAACATTTCGTCCAGTTGGAAAATTTCTTGCTAAACAATGTAAATTCATTTTGAACAGCAAATCTCGGAAGACTGTCATAGCGGAGTAGTTGAAAATTTTCTTTTCGTAGAAAAGACAAAGTACGATGTTTCTTTCATTGTGTGTTAACATTCAGGTGGTAATTCATAATTAATAACACTTTGATTGATGTGTTAATTTGAACTTACTTGTCACAAAATCTTTCTGAGAATTTAAGAAAATCCTTAATAAAAACAACCTAAATTTGGAAACTATGCAATTCTGAAAGCATATCATAAAATCACCTCAATTTCCATGCATCAAGCAATTTACAATGCATGCAAGATGCCCGAAAAATCCAATGCTACATTTTGGTCTCTTGCACTATTTCAATTCATCTGTGTGTTTAAAAAGATATGTCGCCATTCGATAATACTTAATAATGTTATATATATTCTTGATAATGTAAAAATATCGCAGTAATGTAAAAGTCATTCATTTTTTGAAATTTGTAACTTGAGGAATTTAAAAGAGTTTCACAATTGTCAACGACTTTTTCGTCTGTCGTTTCTCTTTTTCCTACATTCTTTGGAAAGATTTTTTTAGTTTGCACTGAGATTTTTTGAAACTGTTTTTAATTTTATTAATGAATCAAAGGATGTAATTTTTCAGAAGACAGCTTATCTATACATCTCACTAATGAAACTACGCCTAAGTTAAACCTTCTTGACATAAAGCTTACTCGTTTTTCTTCAAAACGGAGTTTCGAAAGCTTTCTTGTTTGATTTCATTAAGTAATTCTACATAAAATTAATCAATATCAGTATGAACGAATAAACAGTATCATAGATTCAAGGATTATTTTCAAAAGGAAAAAATTTTATGTATAAATTTTATCGACGACTTTCTTGTCGTTCAGTGTGATTAGATTTACTGTGTCGAGCAGTGACATTTGTAGATGGTTATTGAAATCAGGTGAAGAAAGCCTATTTCTCTGTACCTTATAACCGAAGGCCACAAGGAGTTCAGTCGTTTTGCGAGCAACGATTCCATTTACCGTTATTTCAACAAGTTTCTAATCCTCAGTTGTAAACTTTCTGTTGAAGTTAGAAATGATTATGTAAGGGTTTATGACGACATACAAACACATAAAAGCATACGTTCATAAAATATATTATTTTGGATGAATCAAACAGCAGATATCCATTATTTGTTCTATAAATGCCGGGCAAATAACAAACATTTTCATTTATTACCAGCATGAATCATTTTTATATTTATGGGACAAACACTCTTCGTTGGTTTGTGAATAATTTATTGCATTTGAAATTTTATTGAAGTGGGAACGAAGCTGGTGGTGTTATCCATAAGAATAGGATAGTTACTTTTCTATTCTTACTCATAAATGAAATGATCTGTAATTAGCCACTTATGGAAAAGTTAATAATGCAACAAGAGCATTTATTGATTGATTTTTATATTTATTCTATAACCATTTCGTTACAGGAAGTTCTCGTTTCATTTGAACTATCATAAAACTAAAGCGCGATGAGGTACATTGGTCAGTCTTTGCCTAGTTATCGTTTTCTTACTTTTTTATGATGAACACATATCCTTTTGGTAAACAAAATATCAACGTCACAGTGTCGCTGCTTTGTGTGTTCAATGTACTTAGTAAGATTATTCGAGGGAAGGAGTCAAAGTCGTAATGCTATTGGACTCAAAATGCGTATTTCGCTTAGATAGCATCACTCAATCCCTCACCTCCCTATCATTATTCCATTCCTGTTGTAACCATTGTTACCGTTCTACGATTCACTGTCCACTTCTAGAGATCGGTGAGTACTCAGGTGTAATGGGGTACCTATCGTGACATTTGTTATCTCCACACACTGAGTAGTACACACATACACTGTCTAGTTGCCTCTACCCAGTTCAGTAATATTCTTATTCTTCCCGTAACAAAGCAACCGTTTGGGTTCATCCTTATGTCACACTGTCAACTTGCTACTTTCATTATCATTTATCAACTAATATTGCTACTATTATTATTTATTATTATTATTATTATTATTATTATTATTATTATTATTATTATTATTATTATTATTATTATTATTATTATTATTATTATTATTATTATTATTATTATTATTATTATTATTATTATTATTATTATTA
>NW_018108236.1:27638-76371 GCF_000183805.2 Loa loa | reverse complement strand
GCCACTACTAAATAATAATTAATAATAATAATAATAATAATAATAATAATAATAATAATAATAATAATAATAATAAATGATAACAATGAAGTATTATTAATAACAGCAATAGTAATAAGCCAAGTTGATATGGCATGAAATAATGTGTTGAAGAACAGATATGTCAGTAATAACAATGACGCCTTGCCTCGCCTTATTTCCAGCTCCGCTCCAGTCTACATCAAATCCATTCTGTTCCGCCAAATTATTCTTTAAAAACTTCAAATTAAAATCTTTCTCTGTATCAAGTCACTTTTGTTGTTTCACAAACTAATTCTTTATTTTCCACGCGTACTTTTTTCCCAATTGAAAAATTCATAGAGTTTAATCTTGCTTATTTATAAATTAAACTTAGTTTAATTTAATTCAACCTTTATTTGTCATTTATTCTGTCTTCAAGGTTGAACTGGTATCCGTTATAAGGCATCAGTTCTTGCATAAGACAGGTTACAAAATCTTTAACCTGTTTTTGCTTCTTACTACTTCCAGTAAGACTAGAGATTTTGTTACTTCTTACTTCTTACTCGGTTTGCTTATATGCAAATTTTTTATCTGGACGTATCCATCGTGTTCCATTTCAATCATTTTTTATTTTTGTCATAATAACTACAGATCAAATAGCAAAACCTCTGTTTACTCCTTGTAACTACCCCTGATTTTGTACATCTCCCGATCACGTTTCACTGCAAAAGTGGATAACCTGGAACTTTGATATCCGTAAAATAAAATATCATGATATTTTGTTTGAAGGCTTACTACTCTTTTATAGTCTGTCTCACATCGTGTTTTGTTAAAATAGTTTTGCAGTTTCGTTTAAAAATTTCGGTCTTATTGAAGTCTTGTAATCAAACCTTCTCGAACACAATATTGATTGGATCTTTTAAAGGTCATTTGTATCAGAGAAGACATTGCAGAAGTCCTGTGCTAGCCGTTCGGCTTCTTTTATAATAATTAAGTTATGGGACTTAATTCGTGAAACGGTGTTCTTTATAGTTAAAAAAAAACAGTGCGACTTTCATACATTCAATAAACATGAAAGGGATATTTATGAATCAAGAAGAAAACACAGACTAAAACGTTAATTATTACTCGAATACTTGAATGTAATTGTTGATCAGATGGAGTGGCCATGCGACGATATGGATTTTTTGTCTTTATTTATACATTGTTGTAACTTAACTTCAATTCATTCTGAAATATAATATCAGTGTTCTGTTTATCCCTGCTCTCTCCTCTTCTCTTGAAGAGTTTACCTTTTCCATTAAATTAACATTTACTAGTTGCACTGCTCTATCACTTTTTATTTTTACACTTTCAAAACTTCCAATACACATTGTCATCAATGCCTTTAAAATAAAACTGCCCACGCTTCAAACAGTTGCTGAGGCACTCGAAAAGTGATACCTTAAAAAGCGATTAGTTGCTAAGTAGATATTTTCCAAAGTCAAAATTCAACGATATAATTTTTAATCTCTCTGCATCATCATTGGTCAGATGTTTCACAGTGGAAAAGATCGTTCTAATCAATACATTCACCCACAATATTGCCATTACCGCTGTCGTCCATCCGGACAACGATCATTGCCGTCCTCGCTGTCATTGGACTTTTCAGTGCTCTCCTCCACTCTAAAAATAATTTGCATTGATTTTCTTTTCGGCCATCTTAATTTTTTTGCACCTCTAATTTGGATATCTTATGGTTGTCGGACTCCAGCGGTATAAGCATTGTCCCAAAAAACATGATCCTTTTTTTTACTACAGATCACAAATCCCTCTGAAGGTTTATTTCCTTTTTATTCTACTTCACCCGAACTTTTTTGTACAGATTCCTCTCCCTTTCTACTTCTCATTTAATTCGGAGTTATTTTTATGCCAACTTGTGTTCCATTCTACTTCGCATCTCTTACCAAATTTAATTCTCGAAGTTTTTTTCTTTTTTAAAATTAATATACTGAGTCATCCTGGACGAAATATTCTTCCCACCGCAACTGGGAGATTCCATTTGAGTCAGAGTCATTTTATGATAATAAATTAAGAGGATTAATTTATTTTTTGAACTTTCTAAAATCTGAATTATTTCTTAAATAATTAATTCTCTCCCATCGCTTTCATTTATTCGCTTTCTGATAGCTTTGAGCAATTTTGCCCTGATGGAAATTTTGATATGAAAATGAATGCAAATTATGGGATTGAAAGATAGGATTTTAATCTATTAAAAGTTCATACAAATTGTAATAAGTAACATCGGTGCCTTAACATATGATAATTCGCTCTAGCACAACGAAATAGACTGCTTGCTTTGCTTTTATTTAAATTTTAACTTGTCGTGACCATGTGACAACACAGTAATCTCAAATCATTTTGAAGAGAAAATTTCTCCATTACTAATAAAATCATAATTCTGAGGGTTAAATTACAAAATAACTGTGTTGAATTATCAAGATGTTCACCTCTTTCTTTTAAATTTGCTTGCAGTATTCATATCGCGAATGCTATTAGGGAGTTTGAATTCGTCGAATCACTTATTTCGAATTTATATCATTTCGTCCATCATTTACTGAATACCTTTAGCAGTGTTTCAGTGGTATTTTTAAATGCTATATCTGCTAATGTAGCATTATTTCAGATCCATCATCTTGATGTCTTTCCATTTTCAAGGCTCTACTGAGAAGAATCCCAAACACCTTATGGCCAAAAATCAGCATCTGATTTTTTTGACTAGTTTCCGTAACATTTCAGTTCATATTGCTACTTTGAGCTGCTTCAAAAGCTTTTTTCACAATCAAAATTTGAGAAAATCCATATGAAAACGAATTTCCGACAAATATTTTGAAATTGTCATTTATGTTAATCACAGCTGATTGACAATGATTTGATAAGTGGGAAAGGAAATTTAATGAAAAAAAAATAATATAAAAATTTTTCAGTGCCTGTGCAAATAGATACTTTCTCGAATTTTTTGAGAATCAATCGCAAAAATGGAGAATAATGAATAAAGAATTTCTAGTTAGATACAGGAAATTTGAAGCAGATTTGCGATTTCATTCAATGCAATAACTTTTTCATATCAGCTAATTTAAAGGATTTCGAAAGGGATGAAAACTGCAAATTACATTCCAAAATTTCACAGAAAAATCATTTTTGAATTGGAAATCTTTTTGTGTTCGAAGAAATGAGGAAGAGTTTATTGCGAAATTTGTTATCTCAACAATGCTCAAATTTACATTTCAAAAGAATTGGAACGAAAATACAATGATATCATGCTATAATATAAGAATATTTATGGATACTTCGAGTTAAAATCTTCGTAAAAGATTTTATATTTTCAGTCTTTTTGTCGTACCGATATAAGAGAACAGGTAGAAAAGTGAAAAAAAATGGATGAGAATAGGTGCGTCTGTTTACTTAGTAACTTATCATCATCTTTCTCGATGTTATTCATACTCGAGAAGAACAAAGTGATCAGTGTACGTCGATTTTTGATTCTTTTGATAATCAACTGCTCTTTCATCTTCTTGTCACCTGCTGCAACACACTGATAACGATTGTCACTGAAAAGAAAATATATTTTGCCGCTTTCCCCAATGTTTATAATATATAACCTCTGAAATGTTTAACTGTCCTTACATGTGCACGACCATATTCAACCTATAGAAGGCTTGTTGTAAGGGAGCTCTGGCGTACAATTGCTTTAATGCAGCTGCCCGAAAATACAGTAATACTTTATTCATCCTATCATTGGTGCGCGATGGTAAGAAAGATGATTTTCAAGTTTCAATGTACTTCTTTCTGTGTACACTTCCGGCTAGCTGCAGTTCACCCTAATTAGTGGAATTATCCTATCATCACTTGAATGGTAAGAATAGGAACTTGACAACTTTCTTATTAACTAATCTATACTACAAAAAGCAGCGGTATGAAGCGATTCCTATCACCGCTGTGTCATTATTTGCTAGGGGATGAGGGATGGGGTGCTCTTTGAAAGTTTGTTTGATCGCGCTTAACCGATTGTTTACCATCCTGCTAGCCTTATCGGTGCTTTTCAAATACATTTCTTTTCTCCATGGATACCTGCTGCCACCTAATACTTACCTCTTTAACTATTGTCCTTTTCGAAAGCTTTCTTAATCACTGATTTCACAATTATATTTGAGAAAAATCTATCTGATGTACACTTTTTGTCCCTTGTGCAAATCATCCTCCACATGCCTCTAATGGATGATATTTCGTTCAATATTCTGTTGACCACATCATCTGATATCAATTTTTCTTTTCCATTTTTTTTCTTTTTTTGGTAGTGAAATTCCCCATGACAAATTTTTTTGCTTTTTTTCATGAAAGATAAGAATGATAACGACATGCCACGTTGCGAACTTTGTGTCACTATGTCCCTTGTTTAGTGCACTTTTGATTGCTTAGGAAATATAATGCCATAGTTATGATCAATTTTGTTCCATTCAATGACTACTAATTATATTGAATGTATCTGAAATAGTTTTTCTAATCCATTTGCAACATTCATCCTTATTATGGCGACATGTGTATAATTCTCCAAACTGATTAAACTGATATAATGATAACTGTTGAAATTCTTATACAACAAACATAGTCAACTTGATCGCGGTAAACAACAGGACACATGTTGTGAACATATGCCCGTGTAGTTGACCGTAGCTTGTCCCATTCACTACTACAAAAGTCTGTTCGCATTACTACTATACAAAAAATTGAAATGAGGCAGTGGTAAACTCGTTTGCCTGCTACCTGAGGATTAAGTTACTTGAAGAATTCCTGCGATTGACTTTTTCGGATAGTAAATTCGAGTTAGCAAATTCATGAACAAAAATGTCTTATTGTAAAATACTTCTTTGATGCCAACGGTAGTACCTAAAGCAACGGGTGAAGGAATTCCCTATGCATTCTGCGGTTATGAAAGATAACTTATGTTGATTAGAAAACAGTCCACGTTAAACGGATGCTAAATTAATTTATAGTCTTTTGTGATTTAAAAATAGTAAGAAGAATTCAAAAGTGGGAGTTTTAATTTGACTATGATAATTAAGAGAGTAGTAATTGCACTTTGTTGTCAAACACTCTACAATGCATCTCTAAGTTAATATCGTTTTGTTTCATAAGAAATTGCTCCTGTTATTACCAAAGTTTCCAGAAGACGTTTGCAAAATTCGCCTTATATTGAACAATAATTATGAAATTAGGATGTTTATTGTATCTGATAAAATAATGTTGCGTGGTCATTCTCAGCCTTTGAACTTTCCCAGTGATTAAAAAAACAAATCATTGATTAATTTCCATGTCGTTGATCACACTTCCCTCTCACAAAAGTTGTAAGACTATCGGTAGTTGTCATTGAAACCAAAATTTGTGAGCAAATTTTTTTTTGTGCAAACATGATTTTGGAGTGTTATTCAAAATATCATGGTATGAATCACTGCAATGATGATCAGACGATCTTGAAGCCGTTCCTGTGGAATAGCAAAATTATCGGAAAAATTCCTGCATATGTATCACGGCGATAAAAGTAGTCCTATCAATATTGCGTTAACATTTTGTCAGAGCAAACTTCAAACATCGTAGCGACTCAAATTTGGTTCCTAATAAACGTTTATTTAAATTCTTCGTTTTGCGTAATAATTGAGTCCAAATATTATTGGATTCATTGCTAATGGTTGATTAATTCAGCATGGTACCCATTTAAATCCGATCGATCAGTTTACCAACTTGAAGAATTCGACCCACCAGCTTGCAGACTTGCATGTGCGCCTATCAAAAATCGATCTTTCTCCAAAAAATATCTGTTGCTAACATGCTTGATATCAGAGGTGGCAGCAAAAGTAGCATAGATATTAAATTAATTAACCCTACAATCTCTGTACAAATTTTTATTTCTTTTGAATTGCAATTGTTTTTTTCGTGATTTTTCCTTCTTCTACCGTCATTCTGTTTTCACTCTTTAACCATTTACCAGCATTCTTTCGCTATCTTCCTAAATAAAGATAACGATTACTGTCGGGAAGATCGAAGACAAAGGTCATTCACAGATCTTCCATTTTTTGAACCCAAACATGCAAGCACATGCACTAGCAGAAATATACATTCTTGACATATCTAAAGTCGTCTCAATTGGTGATCAGCCCACATACAGTTATTTAGGAAAGTTGAGAATGCTTACGTGGATGTAAGATCCCTGAATGACCAGTAGGGAAATAATGAAGGGAATAATGAGATGAAGATCGTTAATAAAATGCTGCTTCAATATTGCAAAATTTAATTGTCAGATGGATTAGTAGACAAACAAAAAGGAAAAAATTTTCTTTTTTTTTTTTTTAATTTCATAAATGGTGCATATTTTGTCAACATCCTGAGGTCTAATGTTGTCTGTAATGAATGACATTGTTCAACATTTTAACATATGTGATGCTTGAATATGTAATTGCTTTTGGGTAACAGTTGAAGGATTGGTGGATGAAAAAAAGTTATCAGATATCTGGGCATATAAGTAAAATTCTTGCAATTCTGTAAATTTCGAAATATTATTAAATTTAAGATAGTTTGTTCATTAGTAGCAATTCTTGTTGTTACTCCAACCATAAAATCACGACATTTCACTGTTGACGATAACCTTCGAAATCTGTTTTCGATTATCAGTTTTTCTACAAAATCAATATGAATTAGTCAGAATTTCAATACACTCCAGTTGTTTGTTGTTGTTCCAAGCGAACTTTCTGTTATATTTCTTGATTTTATTGTGCATTTTCTTATCTGTTGTCGCATTTGGACTTCAAGGGCAGTTTGATATCAGCTTTGTCAATAGTGACATTCTACCACTTTCTTATTTAAAACTAAGAAAGGGAACTTTGAGTTTTAACGTCTATGGTAAACAGGACAAATTTCTGAATGTTTCATTAAAAAAAAAAAAGTCACTTCTATTTACCGTATATTTTATTGAAAATCTTTGTTTTTATGTCATTGTAGGACAGGCAACCTCCAACAAACTTTTAAAATTACGGTTAACCTTCACTCCTCTATCCATTCATAGCTTTCTGTTACATGCTGACTGGATAAAACGTATGCAAAATATGTGTGCGTGTATATGTGTGTGTGTGTCTGTATGTATATATGTGTGTATGTATGTGTATGTTTGTATATGTGTGTGTTTGTGCATGTGTATACGTGTGTTTGTATGTGTGTGTTTGTGTGTACAATATTTCACGTACTGGTTTTTGTCTAAGATAACTTTGAGCAAAATTCTGTGGTAGAATCGGTGGAGAAGTGAACTGGATCGGTATGCACTGCATTATATCCATTGATTCCTGTCCTTCAGCGCACAAACGCAAATTAATGCATGCTGAATTAAGATGATTGATTGGTGATGAAAAACCCTAAATTTCCTTCGTAAAATCATAAATTTCGCTTATAGGTGGGGAAGGAAATATTCCAAGAAATACATTGAAAAGCAAAATTTTTTCCTTTTTTTTGATAATTACCTTTTCCGGATTTCCCCAACTTTATTATTCTGAATTCATATTCTCTTCATTATTCGGCAGATTACATTTTTCTGTTTTAGTAATCTAGTTTTTTAGCTATATTTGAAAAGATTAAAAATCTGCAGTACTGAAGAAGTGAAATGAAAGACTGTGATGAAGTGAATGGAATGGAAAAAAGTTTTACTTATGGTATGAGCCCGAAATCACCAGAAAAATCATCACCAATGGAATTGAAGGAAGCTGTCATCTACCCGCAACAATTCGCAAAAATTTTTATTCCAACAAGCTTGAAATAAAACTTTATTCTACAGAGCACCGAGTACGAATGCTCTAATGAACATATGAAGAGCAGTGTTTGGATTTAAACTTGTTTGGAATTCATATTTTATTGACGAAATTTTCAAAATTTGTACTTTTTTTTATCCTTCACTTTTGATTTACAAACATAGCTATCGTATATTTGAGAATTATCCTTGTAAATTAAAATTCTAAAGTATTTTATGTTACCTTTCTCTTCAAATAAGGTAGAAATTCAGCGATATGGTAGCTCGTAACTTTATTTCAATCCATTTTTAGATTAAATTAAATTAAGTGAAGAATTTCCAAAAGACACTATTTCCTTTTTATTTCTATACCGTCGTATTTTTTGGGCGGCTCTTTTGATTGATAAGAGCTATTCATTTTTAAAAGTTAATAGGTTTAGAAGAAAAAAATATGACGTATAACTTCATGTAATTCATGTAACTTTCTACAGACTGCTTTTCTTTTCTTTGGATATTCTCTACATCTTACCTTTCTTTTTTAAAGTATTTTAACGGAATGCTAATTCCGGTTCATTTCAAGATTTCCACTTCTAAAGTTTATTATGGTCATACCTGCTATGATCTTCAAGTGATCCTGCCAACAATTATTTTCTTGTATGACAATTTACGATAACTGTAGTTCATCGCTAGAAAGAGACTTTTAATTGGACAACGTTAAGTTTTTGTCTGAGATGCAACAAATTTAAACAACGATAAATTTAACAGTTAACAGGCTTGGAAAAAAACAGCGAAAATTTAAATCATCAAATCTCTGTAGCAGCTTTCCCAACAAACAGTAAAAAAACTTTAAATTGAGAACTGAAGTCTGAAATTAAGGCATGAGTAACAACTAAGTTCTAATTTGAACTGCTTTTGACTGACGGAATAAACATTTACAAATATGATTCAATGTTGCTGTGCAGGAAGACGATCTAACGTACAACAGATTTCCTCAATGTCAGACCATTTTGTCTTTTGTAAAAGAATATTTGTTCATTGACTTGTGACGTTATTTACACATGGAAGATGAAATTTTTCAAGAATAACAATGTGCATGAAGCTAATTGTAAACATTTCGCCCTAAGGGAAAAACATTTTTAACGTTCATTTTTCAATTATTAGTGTAAATTGCATTTTGCAAGCAAATCGCCTTGCAAAGTTTTACTTTTTTGAACAGAAATATGCCCTAATTGAGTTAACACACAAAAATTTCCAAAAAGGATAACAAAAATCTGTTCAGTTATAATGATATTTTTTTAATGATTTAAGAAATTAAATGATATCATTGGTATTTTGAACGAATCGAATACATATCATTTCTTATTAAGTTTCCATTCTCTCTTCTGACTTTTCCTACTGGATTTATTTTGATTTTTGCTTCTTCAATCGATTGATGTTCAGTTAGAATGAGCAGGATACTTAATTGGCTCTCAAAGTGGGATAAAAGAGTAATTTGAAGTGAAGGACGTTTGTGTGAATACTTAGGGTAGTTGTAATAATAATTTTGGGACTTTTGTACAGGGAAAAAAGATCTGCATTAAGTGAATACGAAGAGAAGAGTGCAAGGAAACATTACCGGCAATAGCATAGAATAAATTATGCAAACAGAATTTGAATTATTTTTCACTTCAACTATTAGTTTTCATAAACAAAAATTGTGTCTTCCTTTCTCATTTTTCCGAATTTGCTTTTTCAGAATTTGCACTGAATTTAATGAAATGACTGTTTTTCGGAAATCATTCAATTTTTGCCTTTTCTTTATCTGAATAAATTATTTTTGGGATGTTTTATAAATTATAACTAATTTAAAAATTTGTAGTTTCATTCTCAATAGAATATGCGGTTTTTTTCCGGGTGTGGTTATTGGACATGAAATCCAGAATTTATTCGTTTTGCAGATTATATGTATCAAGGTACAGTAGTGGTGTGGAATACTTGATTACTATGGCAGATGATGATGTGCTGAATATGCAAATTTTCATTCCCGAGCTTCATATTCAGGTCAGTTAGAAGATTTTTTATATTTTTCTCGATTATTCGCACCTTATGTAATGCAATACATCTGCTCTTTCATCAGTAATAATTCACCTTGAGATATTTGGGATTCTGAGTTTGTGGAAAAAAGATATTGATAGCAAAACTGTGTGCAAACAAGCTGACAAGGGTAAACGATAGTTAGAAAACTTTTTATCAAACACATAATATACGCCTCAGAACATAAATTTATGTTTGCGAATGTATGAAATTAATGGTAAAATGAATGTTTGACGACTTTGCTTGACAGGTTATCGGCTGGTTTACACGTAGAAGTAATGTTATCAGTTAGTCACAGAGCATGATTGAATCCTTTTTGTTTGTTTGCTGAAGCGAGGAAATAGTACTTTGGCATATATTTCCTCTTTAAAATTGCTTGATCATTGATGATCATTTTGTATCTTTTATCAAAAAGCAAAAAAGTCATACAGTATCAATTTATGCACTATGCATGTCTTCAGATATATAACAACCTCTATACGGTATTTACCTTCACAAACAAATACAGTTCTCTTCCACGCTACATAATCTTTATTCTACAAAAAACAAATATCTTTAAAATGTCACTAAATTTCATTATGTTGAAAATCCTGTATGAAATGTATGTTTAAATTAAATTTCTTGCTGATTGATTGTGAAATGGAAAGCATTGATGTGGAAAATTAATGAATTGTAGAAATGTTTGGTTGTGAATCTTGATGAAAAAGTTTGGGAAATCAAAGGACGACTTGTCCAGTCGCTTCAGAGTGTAAGTTGACATTTTACAACATTTTTGTTTTCTTTCTTTTCAGTCCTTTTTTTTTATTCGATTTAATAAAACATTCTTGTTCTTGGCAATCTTCCTGTTAAAATTAACATTTCTTGATTATTTCCTTTCCCATTTTCACAAATTCCGGTTAATTATGACAGACTGTCAAATGCGATTAGACTGAAGAGCATTTCGCATTGTTCATAATAGCTCAAAGTATTTTAAAATAATTTCATCGATGATTTACCAAAATCATATATATGTTAAACTTTTTTCATAAATTTGATAGCCTGAATTTTGGACAAATTCTGCATCTTCCCACAAATTCATCATATAACCACTCGAGAGATGTTTGAAATTTGCATAAGGAACAATGGCAGTTGCAAGTTAAAAATTTCCGTAACCTTACAATTCTTCTAAGTGTTAACAGTGGTAAAGAAGAGGTGATGAATAATTTCTTATCGGATTAAATACGTTGCAGAAGCTACCTCAGTCATTCAATTACGGCTTATTTCTACCGCCTTGTGATGGTCGTGCCGGCAAATTCTTACTGGAAGACCGTTCGATACGTGAATACCCATTTCATGATTGTGTCCCTTATCTCGAGGTTATTTTCGTGTGGCATCTTTTTCAATTCTAAGATAGAGCAAAAGCATTTATGATCTAATCAACAGTTTAATAAGCTTTAATTTCTGAGATTTTTATTGCATCTCAATAATTCCTTAACTATTACACAAATGTCCCGGTTTCCACAACCTTGCTTACTTGTTTAAATGAAGAAAATGAATTGAAAGAAGACTTTTATCATTCTTTTTCAAAACTTTCAGCACTGGCAATAATAAAACAAATTATAAACACTTGAAATGAGTTATATCACAATGGTAGACTTTTAATGAAATTTTTACTTTTCACTGAGTTTTTGAATTGAATTCTTCAGAAAGGTAAACAAAACTTTAATTAACAACCATAGCCTTTCATTTAAGCTCAAATACAAAAAGCGGGTCTACAAAATGTTGAACATTGATGAAAAACAGCTGGAAAAATTAAATACAAAGGTAAATTATTTTATTTAGTTGTGAAATTTTCTTTTTTATTGAATAAATGGAAGAACAGCATGATCTATTTTGAATAAACATTTCATCCCTTTCTATCCCTTAGTCGCATTCATCTTTCACCTTTCAGTCAAATTTGAAAAAATTCATGAATCACATTGCTCTTGGACAGCTAAAAAAGATGGAAGAGATGTGCAGTGCAGGATTCGATCCCAATTTTCACGATAATGAAGGAAAGACACCATTGACGATGGTATGCTCATTACCGCACAATGAAAATTTTATTAAAACGCTGGTAGAACATGGAGCTCATGTCGATTTCCGAAATAGTGATGGACAGGTAATATACTGTAGGATTATTTTAAGAGAAGCAAATGGCGAAGGAGAAGTTTAATCATGATTAGCTAAAATATGATGCCATATATTGTGATCTAAATGAAGGCATAGCTTTTGGTATTGGGTATAGAGTCTTTTGGAACTGAATCAAAATTTGAGGTTAGATAAAATGAAATGAGTTTTGTTTATGAAGTTCGCTTGATCATTAAAAATGTCTCATATTCTATAGAAACTAATATAGATTTTATTAGTAAGTTCCAGTCTACAAGTGATTCTATCATATACCATATCATAATCTAGTCATATGGCGTGCTTTTAAAATACTAACGAATTAAAGTTGTGTTAAAGATATTCCACAGTACTGTTTTGTCCTGATATTCCACATTTATAGACAGCAATGCATAAGGCAGCATATTGGTCCTTGGCAGAAAACGTGAACTGTTTGCTAGAACTTGGCGCTTCACCAAATTACCGTGATCCACTTGGCCTGACACCACTCTACTACAACATGCTGCAAAGTAGTTCGAAATCATCGATAGCCCAAATGTTGCTTTATAATTATTCAGATATTAGTGTAACTGATTTGGATGGAAATCATGAAATACATCAGGTTTGTACTGTTATCGCTGTCACTGTTTATTTATTATACATGATTTCCAGATTAGTTCCTCTTATTCGTTTGTACTCAGTTAAGATTTTATGATTTTCCTGATATCAACACAAAATTTGTTAACGCTGTGATAGTTTCTTGAAAGGAGGGACTGCGATTCTCTTCAGTAGAGATATCCATTCTTTGACTATCGTATCATCCTCAACCACATCGGCAAATTTCTTAAAAGTAATTTCAGAAATTTTTTTTTTTAATTATCAATACTTAATCAGAAAATAGGTGGCACCATCTCTGTTTGAATGGGAACTTGATCTTATATAGAAGATGCACAAAACGATCACTAATCTAGCTAAGCGGTATCTGCATTTATAATAAGAAAATGAAACTAATAGAATCGTTGATAATTCCCGGAGAGAGAACAGAAAGTTTCGTGAACCATATCTGATACTTGCCTTCTAATCAGTAATAATTTTCTTTAAACACTACTGACTAAAGAGATTTAGGTCGTTTTCGTGAGTGAAATAGCGTCAATTACCTTACCTTAAGTGGGAGGACAGTTTTTTTATACCTGGACTTTTTGTGGTTTAAAAAACGTTTCCGTTCTGTTCCTCGACTAATGTTGATATCCATTGTAGTATCAGTGCGATCGTTACCAACTCTTACCAACCACTATCTTCTATATTAGCCAATTTCTCATATCATTATGTAATTTTGCTATTATCATCCGAACCAGATAACCGGCATTTCCCAACAAACTTTTTTATTTCCCGAAAACCAACAATTTCTGTGGAAGTTATTCACCTAATCTTATTCTGCTAAATACGTGAGGAAAAGTGCGTCTAACGCAGCTTTTGTTATTCATCAATCTAAATACTCTTACCAAAATTTCACTTTTTGCATATCTATTAAGATATAACACTGTTTATTAATTTGCGCAATAGTTTCGGTATTACAATCCCTTTACGATTCTTGTCGAATTATATTGATTCTCACACCGCCTCGATCCTTAACTCAAATGCAAAACTTATGCCTTGAATCCTTCCTTCCTAATTGATTGATCCACTCATCAAATGTAGAAAAAGTAGTCAGCATTTATACCTTTATAATGAATAATTAACCATTCTGTCCACCAGTAATGTTTATTTTGAAAACAAATTTTTCAGTTTCAAATTAAAAGTTAAATTCACTCAGGTACGAGAAAATTACAGTAACAAGCTTCTGTTTGTAGTAGTCACCTTCGAATTATCTTCTCCGCCAATCGATATTCTCTACGAAACTCCTTTGATACTTCAGAAAATCTTTTAGAGATCAGAAGAGAATAGTGCGAAAATTTAGACTGTATATGATAATTTTTCAGTTGTGGAAAGAAACGTTAAAAAGCAACATTACCTATGCAATATCATTCCTATAATGAATAACATAAAGAGATAAGAATTAAGAAATAAGATAGTCGAGACCAAGATATATTTAGTTTATTATCTCAGGATTTGTTAACGGAGGAAAAAGTAATTGTTTTGTTAATTGTTTACGAAAGAGGTAGAGAGGCAGAAGTAATTCGAATTTTGAGGTATAATTGAAGTAATCCATGTAGAACTATGGTTTCCTCTCAGATCATTAGAATTAATATTCATCATCTCAGGAATTTCATGGAATTAGGAGGATTGCTCGACCAAAGTATTACAGTCTTTTAAGACATGCTTTATGTTCCAACCATTAAAAATATTGAGCAACT
The DNA here is from genome assembly GCF_000183805.2 of Loa loa. Classification (NCBI taxonomy): domain Eukaryota; kingdom Metazoa; phylum Nematoda; class Chromadorea; order Rhabditida; family Onchocercidae; genus Loa; species Loa loa. The sequence continues at coordinate 62,013 of NW_018108236.1, read as the reverse complement.
TTCATAAACTGGATTGAAATACTTAACTGAATTCCTCGTACAATTATTTTTATTGTTTACTTTTCTAATTCATTTACATTTATCCTTCCGAATCCAATCATCCTGTATCTTCAATTTATTTTGCGAAAAAATTCAAAAATTCGAAAATTAGCGAAAATTCTCCTTTTTAGGCATGCAAGAATGGTCTGGTGCAACATGTTGATTATTTGATATATTATGGAGCTGAAATTAATGCTCAGAATGTTAACGGAAATAGTCCACTTCACGTTTGTGCCATCCACAATAAGTAATTAGTTCTGATTTTCTTTCGCTCTTCTCTAGACTGTGTTTGCTGCACCCTATTTATAAAACATGAAATTTTTAAAAATTTGAATGAAATTAAACATGCACTCAACAAATCAAATTTCTGTTGATCTGAAAAGAAACGAAAAATAAAATAAAGCACAATCTATTGTTAACAGTTCGAAAAAAAATTGAGTTTTATTAGCTGAAAAATTTTTTAGACCCAATTGCGCACGTTTACTATTGTTTCGTGGTGCTCATCCGACTATTGTGAATAAGCAAAGCCAGACACCGTTGGATGTGGCACAAATTCTTGGCTCCCATGAAGTAATGAAAGTTATTTTGAACCACGACCCTCTATCCACTGGTTCGTTAACATCTCTGAAGATAAATTCCGAATCGTTTTTTCAAAGATCTTTGCTTTTGTTTGAAGTCTAGCATATTTAGGATCCATCAACCTTTTCATGTCGAAACATTTTAGTGCCCTCGGTTCCTGTGATACTTGCTTGTAGTATGATCGAGATTTTAAAAATGAAGGAAACCATTTGTCCACTCCTCGCTCCATCTTTAGAACAAAGACCTGGGGAGCACTATTTTCTCACACCTTAGTTTTTGTCAGAACAATCAACAATAATGGTATTGGGAATGGTAAAACTGAGTAAGCTTCCAAATCACTCCATTTTCAGTACCCTATAACGTGAAGCCAACCTTTAATCCCAGAAGGCGTTCATCAATGCTACCTGGTCAACGAAGCTCAAGTCATTCATCACTTTGTAGCAGCGAATATCGATCTGTGGTAAAATTTTTGATAAAATAATTTCAATTCTACATCTTTTTTCTTTTTTTCGGTAAGTTTTTTTGATAAAAAATAATTTCTCTACATTTTTTTTGATAAAAATAATTGCATTTTTCTAAAGCTGGAAAATGTGATTATTTGTAATCTGAATTACATTTTCGTTATCAAACTTCTCGCTCAAACTTTTCTGACCCTTTATTGCTGAACAAAGTAAGATAGTTTGAAAGTTAATAACTAAATTTATTGATGGCTTCCAAAAATATCGACTTATTTTTCTAGATACCGGCCAGCCCGACACCAAGCCACGTGTCAATATCCAGCTATAAAACGTGTCCAGGAGATGTTAGTGGTGGATACAATACTATGCGACGATATCCGGCTTACCCGCTAGTGAAAATCAGTGGTTTTGAGTACGCCGCTTTTATTCGATTAAACATTCATAAAACCTTCCTTGATATTTATCTTATTGAGGTTTTCGAGCTGAGCTGATTGAATGATGTAAAAACAAAGTGAAATACAGAAACCTTTTCCTCTGAAAAGATGCACATCGGTCAATCAGGCGCCGATATTCTAAATAATCGAAAGTCTGGAGCGGATAAGATGAAACAATTTGGTGCTGGACGGCTTTCTGCACATCTTTTATTGTGCCATTGGGCATTGTATTGTATTGCCTTGCTAAGTATTTAGATACATAGGTTAGGTATAATGGATGCATCATAGTAAACAATCCATTGGTTCTTTATCGTTCGGTAAGAACATAGACTTATTTGACATAGGCGGAATAGACTTATACAAATTATGCAAAACCGATTTGGAAGGAGGAAAAGGATGAATTGCTGCTTTACAAAGTAGGCAGGCTTACTGGGTAATAATGCAGGATTGAGCTCGAAAACATGAAATAAGAGGACTGTTCAACATGTATATCATGGATGTGAATTATCGATTTTTGGACAGTTTTTTATAAAAACTTTTTTACACACAAAAACGAATCAAAAAATTATGTAATCCCAAGACTGTTCTTAGCTAACTGTTTGTTTGATCTGTGAAGTAGATAGAGCAATCTCTTGAAAGTTTTCATTTACTCATTTCATTCGGCGGCATGTTCTGTTTGTAGGGCGAACATACCACGCACTGTTGTAATACCGCGAGATGGTAAAGGTGGCTTCGGATTCGTCTTACGTGGCGCTACAAGTTTGTCTTCACCATTATTTGCTTGTATATATGTGCGAATATATGTTACTTGCATGCAAAATTAAAACAATATGAATTGAGCAGGGAAATACAATCACTAACTGGAATATAAATTTCAGATTAAAACAAGTACAGACTTTGAAATATTGAATTTTGAAAGAAATTGAAATGGGAATAGAAGGAAGAAAAAGTACTTTAAAATCAAAATTGATTTTGAACAAATCAAAGCCAAATTCAACTCCTAGTTATTTAATCTGCATTGGAAAAGTTAACTACTTACTAATACTTTCAGAAGCTGGAAACTTCACTCCAACGTTACTGAATCCAGCATTGCAAAAATTCGAAGGGATTGACCTGCAGGGAATGGCCATGAAAGCAGGTCTAAGGCCCGGTGATTTTTTGCTTCAGGTGAACGACATTGATGTGCGTAGAACACCACATGATCAAGTCCATAAACTGATACAGTCTTCGGGAGACACTGTAACGTTAAAGGTGGGTCGAATTTACTCTCAGGAAATCACAGACTAAACTTGAATGACTTTGTTACTATTGGCTATCTTCTAAGAGAGTTGTTCCGGATATGGATACAAGAAATAAAACAAGAAATAAAAACAAGAAATAAAAATATTTGCAAAAAGTTGAACACTGTTGAACATGTTGAACACTTCAAACAGAGTTGCTTTTCTCTAGTATTTGAGCAGATTCCCGATGTCTTCTCCTCCAGTTGTGTCGACAACGCTTACCACTACCAATTGATGAAGAATACTGTTACCAAAGACTAAACTTAGTGCTAAAATGCAAATCATATCATGACAAATTTTTACTTATTGACTGGTAAGAATAGAATGAGAAACACAGAAATTGTTGTAGAACGAAGCTGAATCATTCAAGTCGCTATTCATAAACAGAAACTGAATCAATGAATAAATTTTTTTAGAAATTTTATTCAGGTGATTACTATTGACCCTGGCTCATTCACTTTTCGACCCGCTCGTACGATGCCGGTGAACATTTCTCGTACAGGTCGGTCATTTTCAAATTTCAAGCTTTCTAATTAAATATTAATGCAAGTTATTTATATTAGATGCGGCTTGTTGTTTTAAACTATAGAAAGCACGTATTATTTATTCTTTTTACTATTTTGTCTCAGATATTCTCCTTCGTCTGTTTTTGAATGTACGAGAGAGCAAAAGGTCATTGCCTCGCACCGCCTTGTGAATAAAATTTTTGTTTGGATGGTTGAAATGAGCGCAAAAACACCAATTTTAAGATCATCTTAAGGTCTTTAAATTTTTAAGACCTCATTATAAGGTTATCCTACTCAAGCTAAAGTTTCCGTTGATATAAAAAATCATATATGAGCAAACATGTTTGTCTTTTACGATTGTGCTTTATAATCAGGAAGAATTTGATACAAAATGCATGGCAGTTTGTTTAAAAGGTAGCAATATATGATCGGATTAATTAGCAAATGGTTTCTTATGGTCCTTATGTAAAATTAGTATCTTTTAGGAAAATATTGTAAAGAATTCTGTTGTGTTAGCTGTACTTTTCTGATACTTACTTTCACTTCGTGAATTCAAAAGTGGTATATCTTCAAATTAGCATGTTTCTGTTGTGCATGTAGACGCTTATAGTTCTATAATATAGTCCACCAACACTGACACAGCACAAAACGGACATCAGCTATTCGTTACCACGTCGAAATTATCGCTTCAACGGTAAATTCATTTTACTTTATCGTTTTGACCGGATATTCAAAACTCAGCATCCTATTCCACTGCAGAAATCACAATAAGGTTACTTTTCTTCCTGAAGCAATAATGATACATCTCTTGCAGTTCGATCAGCTTTGGAAAAAAAATAGCTTCAAAAACATTTCTTCCAAATGATTTGGTACTGTTCTTCAACAGTCACTTTTATAACGTATCTTCTCACAGAAGCCTATAATGCTAGTCCTGATATCTATTAGCCTGAAGTGAATTTACATAACAAATGCTTGGAATTACCTGCACCTTTGGTGTTGTTTTCGTTATTTGTGTATGTTGCTCCTGCCTTTTCTTGATTTGAAATATCAATTTCACTTTTGGAGGATCATGAAGGCAGGTGTGGATATGGAAAAATTATTTAAATTAAACAGAATGATACTATCCTCAGTCCTCAATCCTGAAAAGGTAAAGAAGAGTCGATTATGTTGCATGTTCAGCTCCATGTTCTATTCGTACCTTCGTGGGTGGGTGTTGTTTTTAAGTATATGATGTTTGTTTAGTCCCCGTTTATTTTGAAAATTGTGAAGTCAAAAAATGCTTGTATGAATTTCGAAATATTTCTAATTCAAAAGTTCTTGCTGAAAAAAGTTGAAAGGTCAACATTCGTATTGCTTTATCTTGCCTAAACTGATATTTAAAGCAGGAAAATCCGCATTTAAAACCGTCCAGAATTACTTTATTATCATTCGTGAATTTCAGGTTTTATTGCTGTTTACCAGAAGTCATTTCACATTTCTTCATTTGTCACTGGAATTCATTATCTCCTAGTTCTTACATCGGATATATTAATTAATTGGCAATAGTAGATAAATAATAATGTTAAATGAGAGTTCATACCACTAATCTCCTTATTGTTACATTTTGTAGGTAACATAGGTGACATGTACGGCTATGGCAGCAGTATGTTGCCTTTGCATTCTGCTAAATCGGTAGAAGCGTTAAATCAAAGCAATTACGAACGTTTTGCGTCCGTAAAACAACGAATCAGTGGTTCTAAACGTATTTCAATGGAAGAATTGGAACGACTAATGGAACGGCAGGGGCAGGGGCAGGGTACCTCGCAGTTTCAACCCATTCCCATACATGAGGTCTTTTTATCTCTCAAGTTTCATAATTTTTTGAAATAACACTGCTGTTTTATATTTTTCACATTGTACCGTTCTATCCTAGAAAACATATTTTATAATTTTGACATCTATTTCTTTCTAAGCAATATATTTAAATATGCCGGAATTTGTTGCAGGATTCACTATCAAACGGAAGTGGTTTGAAGTTTAGTTCGGTGAACGACCTGAAACGTTATAAAAAAGGTGGTTTACATCGAATGGTTTTACCACCAGTAATTGACAACGATCATTGCATCCCTTCAGTAATGCAAAGCTTTAATTCTTCACCAGGTTATTATTGAGTTTATCTTCCCTTTCACATTGATTTTCTGAAGCCTTCAAGGATTGATTCAAGAAATAAAAGCACATAACCCGATAAGGTTTTTGCTATTTTTGATCAGTGTGTTATCTGATCTGAGATATTGATTAGTGTTAAAAATCACTGGTTATGTTACGTAGAAATAAAATATTGTGCAGAAACGCAATAATTCATTTTTAATATCTGGCTGCTGGTCTCTTTTCCAATCTTATTTCGTTCTCCTTCATCATAAATTTTAACTTATGATATTTATGGCAGAATTTGGTGTCTCTCGGTAACCTTTCAAAGTGTGGTATTTACCGCCCTGCGCCTAATGCATATCACCTCTCAGCTCCTCTCATCTTTTGTGAATGATTAAGTATTTTAGACGCCCTTTAGTTATTCACTGAGCAAATCCAGACTGCTTTTTTTGCTCCTGTTATGTCATTCACAAGCTCAAATTTCAGTACTTCGGGAATATTTTTAATTTTAATTTGAAATAGCCTTTTTGTAACACAAAAGTTAATTAATTGTCTCAATTAATTAAGGAATTTTGCGCGCATTTTCATCTTGGCCCTTTGTTACAGATTTGACTCGATCAGTAAATGATAAATCGCCTTCACTGACTTCTTTTGATGGACAAGTCAACCAACTTGGCTCTGTAACTTCTCAGAGCACTTCAGACTATTCTCGCCCTTTCAGGTCTATCGAACGACCCAAAACACCGCCTCCTCCACCACCTCCTCCATTGTTTGATAACTTGTCAGTATCGTTTTCGAATGATAGTAATACTTTGACGAATAGCATACCTCCGACAGTGTCTATATCGTCCATATCAAACACTTCTCTTACAGGAACATCAGTGCCTCCACCTGAAATCGAAACGACCTTCCCACCACCACCACCCCCGCCTCCACCACCGCCTCCACCACCACCTCCTCCTCCACCACCACCTCCTCCGCCTCAATCTTCTGGAAAAGCAACAGCAAAATCTGTGGTATGCATTCATATAAGACTCCAAAATTTTGTTCGGACCATCAATTAAATGGGTATTATCCCAGTAAACGAGTGTAGACGTTTGAACAGATCGGTTATTTTTGACAGTTTGTTTTCAGTTATGTTGGTCGTTGCGATAATCCAGCAGACAGTGCTGATTAAATCCTTCTGTAAAGGACGAGAAGTTCTGGATTTTTCCGTGAAAAACTTTTCGATTTACTCTTCTAAGATTTTGTAACCATAAATGGCCTTATTCTTTTGAATGAATCGAGCTAATTTTCAGTCTTTTAAAAAGGATGTTGAACAAGAAGAATCTGAGTCAAGGGAAAGGGGAATAGCTGCTATCAGTAGTGAAGTACTGTCAACGGTGAAACTAAAACCTACCTTACGACGTGAACCAGCTAACTACTGTGGGACCATACCACATGGATTTGATTCTGATCTGCGTAATGCACTAGCAAGAAGGAGAGGCAAAGCAAGCTTTTTTTACAGAAAATCATGAGATTTCTTGTAATATAAACCTTAATTATTTTCTATTATACTTCAGAAAAATTTTAGATTGCCCAAAGTAGCAGTAATGATGCATCGAAAAAAGTTGTTTTCTTGTTGGAGAATCCTCCTGTAGCTACGGTTATCAGGTTTGGTCTCCTTTAGTCTACTTCAAATACTTTCTAGTTTTCGGAACTAAACTATGGTGAGGTACACGAAGTTGTCCTCCACAGATGATTCGACTCTAGAAATACGAGAGCAGATCGACCTTTCAGGACGAGGAAAGGACATTCTGTAAAAGTAAATGATTTTGTAGCAGCTACGGTGGATTAAGTTTGTGCGAATCAGTCCGACAAAATATGTCAAGTTCAACAAAATGGGAAATCGGGAAATCAGAGCATTCTCCGACGGGCATTGCAACGAAGAAAGACAGTGGGTGAGTTGATCTGCTAAAATACTTATGTCTTCGACACCTTAAGTTATGCCGAAATCAAGGTGACGGCTATCATACTTATCATCATCTATTTCGAAAAACATCAGTGTTGAGTTTTGCAGCTTTGACTGTTTCTTTCTCAGGCTATTCGCTTTCAGTTATACATCGTCACGCACTTCGCTTGAACCGTCAGAATGTGGGGACGACATCGGATCAGTAGGTGCTACCGTAATCGCGATACCAGGATCTGCTCAAGCAACTACTAATGTGGCTGTTGCCAATTCAGCATGTCATGTCTCTTTGATTAGTAATCAGTTTGACGAAAATTGTGATTCTGCGTATACCAGACGAAGCATTTGTTTACCTCAAATACTACCACCTTCTCTGCCACCTCCATCCGTTCAACAGCGAGCGCAACTTATCAGCGACCATGATTCGGTAGGTAAGAAAAATTTTGGGTCTTGGGTCTAACATGCCCCATTTATCTTCAGTGTACCATTCAATTAGTTATACTTAACTTTTTCTTTATTTTCCTCTCGCATGCTACAGAATGCAATGAAATCAAAAGCTTGTTCATGTGAAAATAAATTATTGCATGTTTATTTTCCAATTATTGCAGAAAATCTTTCCGGAACCACTGCTTTTATGCATTTAGCAAATCAGTTTTGTCTCAGATTTGGAATAACTTTCCAAAACTCAAATATTAATACAGTCTTTTTTCTACAAAAGGTAGTCCTCTAGTTTTTGAGCGATCTATTTTTGGGCGATTTCAGTTTCCTGTTTTTTATTTTCCTGGAGGAAGGAGGTCAAGAGAATTTGCTAGGTAAAACGAGATTTGAAACATTATATGTTTTGAAATTTTCTATTCAAGTTAAACTACTTCAACGGTTTTACGACCTATATCGGAGATGATATCAGGCAAAAATTTGATTAAAAAAGCGTAGTGCAAGTGTACTTAGACTGGCTTATCTTAACACACTTATACTTCTCGATATTTTAGGGTTTAATGTTTCACTTTTTTTCACTTGTCGGTAAAAGAACTCCTTTGTTCAATTTATCTGGCTTTTTCTTACACTCTCTGTGGAATTTGAATTTCTCTCCAGGTGAGCTTGAACTCCACGCTGTCGACGTTGAGCGGACAGTCATCATCGGACCGTCAACAGCGGACATTTGCCACTACCCTGTTGTCTTCAATATCTCACACTAAATTCTCAATAACTCCACCGATTGATTGTAACGATGATGAGCCGGATAGTGGTACCGGGGACTCCGATAACGAGGTCGCGGCAGAATCCAGTAAGCTGCACAGAAATTTATTTCATCGGTGTTGTATATGTATGAAACTTTGTTCCTGTCTGCTTGTCCATGATTCTCTAGTGTTTCGATTACTTAAATATTTTTCTACATTTTGGAAGTTGCATTACGGTTTACATAGTTTTTTCATATTGCACAGTTTTTGGACATAAACTCAACGACCGTTTTGCAATACTTCTTATTTATCTTTTTTAAGCTTGCAATTTTTTTTAAAACGATTTACCTCTCGGCACAATTTTAGCTTCTTTTTAGGCAAATAACTGCTTCTATTCCAATTGCCGTACTCCTTCGTGCTTTTGTCTATATGACAATTTGAAAATGGCTGGTTCCCTTAAATCGTTTTTCTTTCCGCCACTCACAATGCTTTATTGTATTTTAAAGTGGAAGATTTAAAGCGTCAAAAGTTCCTAATCTTATTTTCAGTTTAATTTGATGCAGTGATAATGTTTGCAGGTAATCACACAAGTCCGTCTGTGAGTAAAAATTTTATCGATAAGCAGGTGGCAAACTGGACAACTGATGATATTATTGCATGGCTAAAAACACTGGGTCTTTCGGAACATTCCCGGAAATTCCAACAGTTTCGAATTAACGGTGCTCATCTGTTGTCTTTTGATCGATCATTGTTAACGCAACTCGGTGTCACACGAATCAGTCATCGACAACTGATTGAACGGTCTCTGAAAAGTTTGATAGAGCAATAATTAGAATGTACCGAATTAACTGTTGAATGTGGTAAATAATCTTTTTGCATTCGCAGCATATTTCTGATTGCGGACCGTTGGAATTTTGATAAAGTTGATAATTACAAATATTTGCTTCAGACGGGAGAACGGTAAGCATGGGAAAGAAAAAGGACAGGGGAATATTTTAAACATTATTTCAAATATGTTTCAGTATAAAATTTCCTTTTTCATTTACAATCAGTTGTATGCAAATTTGTTTAAGTCAGAAGTGGGAAAACTGTAGGTTTTTTTTTTTTTTTTTTTGTGAGATATTTGTTCAATCTATTCGTGTATTTGTGTAATTTCTAAATACCAAATCTATAAACTAATTGTTTTTACTTGTCCCAGTCCCGTTTTCCTTGTAATGTTTTATTCCATTTCTTGTTCGAAATATGGAATGGATGCATATTCAATTTGTTAAGTTAGCAGTTTTTCAAATGAATTACTCGATCGTTTTCCTATTGTATTGCCGTTAAATAACAAAATCGAAATTGAGAATCATAAAAATATTCCTGTTTTGCTGAGCTTTAGGAGGAATTAAATTTGTGATCCATGGGCTTTTACATTCCTGAAACGGACTGCACAACTTCGTCCAGAAGGGCTTAAAGTCTGGAATTCCATAACTGCTTACTTACTCTTAACCTTGGAAGTATATTGAGAAATAGCGTGTAATTGTTCGTCGCTTTTAAATAGGCTTATAATATTCCATTTAATCCCTTTCTGTGACTCCCTTACTTTTAATTATGTTTGTAACTTAATTATTGTAACAGTCCAATACTCAGGCACAGTTATCTTTAAGGAAATTTGTAGCACTGAGTTTTTAAAGTTGTCTAGAGTGGATCTGGACAATATTAAATTCCCGTCTGGTGGTTTTGTAGAAATTTTATCCGTTTTTTCTTTGTCAATTCTGTTAAGATTTTGGAGTTTTGTATTTGAATAACCCTGTTCCTGAGATATCCATAAAGCTCTTTCTTTTTCCGTTTATTATTGCACCGGAAATGCCATTTTTAGCCGTATTTTTGCCTATGCACATTAATATAGAAAATCTTTAGAAGAATTTGCTATTTGACGAATGCTCCAGATAACTCAAAAAGGGAAGTTTCTTGAAAAAGCTTGATTTGTCTCAGTGATTTTCGAAACAACGGGAAGGAGCAGGGAGAAAAGAATGAAATGGACGCGTTTATTTTATCAAACAATTTGCAATTTTCTAGCAAAAATAATTCAACTAGTCGAAATTGAGATAATAAAAATATTGGAATTAAAACAGGTTATTAGATAAACGTAGTACTGGAGTGTTGATCAGTGCAATTTGTTGGTTTTCTTCTAATGCACGGGAAAAATATGCTTGCTAAAGTATTCATGGATATCACAATATGCTCAGCATCCTTCGGTATTGTGCAACATAAGGGAAGAGTTTGTATTGCTAGATTGTAAAAAAACTTTTGTTGTGGAATTTTTGACATGTGCGGTTGACTTCTACCTTATTGCGTCTTTAGTAATATCCGCACTCACTTTATTATTTGTTGAAATGAAATGAATGAGCTGGCACAGATATTGCAGTTGTGTATAATTATCTGCTTAAATCGCTGTACTATATCACTGTCACCAAAAGAAAGCAGGGAGCAGTGTTTAACTGTCATCGGTTAAAGTAGCAACACTGTATCACTATCATCGGTAAAAATCATGGTACTGTATCACTGTCGTCGGTTAAGCCGTGACGGTGTTTAGCTGTCATCGGTAAAAATTGCGATACGATATCTTCGTCTTCACTTTGTTTTGCAATACATTATTTCGCAACAATTGTTATCGACTAAAGTCTTTTTGGTGTTCCCAATATTTGTCTAAAAACTAGTAGTTTTTAAATTTTAATCAAAACATATTGGTTGTAATATGCGGAACTTGTTATTTTGCCAGCTGATAAATCTTGCATTTGTGTTTCAAGTGTATTACATGTCAGTGCATGAAATGATTTGGATTATAATTTGAATTTTCAAAATTTTCTTAGTTCAGTTCGAAATTGTGAAAATGATATTTTAACTTTGTCAGGCTTTTCGTTAACTGTATGCTATTATTAGGTTTATATTTTGTTACGTATTGAATCAAGAAGAGTTGGCGGTCTTCGGCAACAACATGTAATTGGAGTCTTATAAACTATCATTCGCTGACTCAATGATTGAATTTTGATTGTTTATCTTTTTGCTCATATTTTTCCCTTTTCCGCTTTGCTCACCAAACATATTCAATTCACGCATGTTTATTAGTCTCCTGTTGAAGACTCATTTTCGAGTTATGGTAAGACTGTCTAACGCGATAGTTGATAGAGTTAAGATCGTTTTATGATATGTTAGTTTCCATAATCCATGCTGTATTCTGTGATACAATTCAAAATAAAACTTAGATTTCTGACTTCTTTGTGCTAATGGGTTAAATAAATTTTGTGAAGCATTTTGTTTAGTGTTTAGGATGCATCAAAACAACTATATTTCATATAGTTGGAAAGATTTCCGAGTATGGTAATGGTAATATTCATAGTACATTTCTCTGAGTTACATCCCCGAAAGTTACACAAAATAATCCTAATATCGCGGTTGTAATAATAAGCGCTGGATGACATATTTGGAAATGAATAATGGTATGTAGAAGAATGAAGAAATTTCTGTAACAGTTTTGCTGCAGAGAGATTTCAATGCATTTTTCTGATTTGCAAATCTATGTAGACATCTCGGCAAGTTTGTTTGAAGAAAACCTGCTCATTTAAGTTCGGATCTTTAACTATCACTTAATATTTTGTAACCTGAATATAATGGAATGGACCATTTGGTACTATCTTTTACTGTTAATTCAGTACAATCAGTAAGTTGTTTCAACGAAAATTACTTGTGGTTCAGCGAGTTGTTTCCTTTCTATTTCACTTCATTTTTATTTACATGAAACAACTTTTTCTTTGGTATACCAGGAATGAAACGAGGCTGTGAGTGCCTAAAATCAATGATACAGCAAAAAACAACGGCATGCTGGAGTATTGAAGAACGACGGACGTGAACAGTTTTTCTCTTATTCTTATCACAGGTTAGTTTGTCCTTAAGCGTGTAGTATATGTGATTTTTGCATCTATCAGTGAAGCCTTTGGACTACTGTCTTTGTATTACAGTGAGGCTTTAAATGAAACTTTCGGCATAATACCGATCCAGCTTCATTAAGCTAAAACTCAACCAAGCTAAATCTTAGTCACTCCGCACATGTATGCCAACGACAAGTATAACAACGTATAATTAGATAATTTCTCTTAACTTAGAGGGTAAAAATATGGCATTGAAGAAAAAACTATTTGCATATTTCGCCGTGAATTTGTCGCAACTAACCGACGACAATGGAACAAATAGTATTTGAAGAGTATCATAAAATACCATTTATTCCATGTAGCTTCATGAATTGACATTGTGAATTTAACTCAATATGTTAGTTTCTCCTTGAACCTAATTTACCACTTTGTTGTTCTCCCTTGTCATATATGATTGAATTTACTCCCCCATAGAACAATTGTCTTTGTTGGGTTGCATAATGGAAATAAACTAATTTCCCAACCACTTACAGTAGGCTCTCCATGTTCTTCAAAATTTACATTTATTATAAAAAAACTGAAAAATCCGTTCAAAATACTTCGAAACTTATATTATCTCTGGATCTCTCTCTTTGTGTGGTCTTTGCTCGATATTTACAATTGTAGTTCAGGATAAATATTCAAGAAGTGATAAGTGGAAATCTTTGTTTGCTTGTTTAGTCTTCAAATTTTAAATATCTTGCTTCCTCATAAAAGCAAAATGTTTCAACCCTTTCTTCATGTTTTAGCTCTTTTTTCTACTTGGAAAGTTCGCTTTTAAAATTCAAATAATTTCCATGAAAGGGTGGAACTGCAAACCTCTCTATACATAAAATTGGCACTGAACTACATTACTGTCATCAATTAGTCAATTAGTTCATATGTTTCCTGTTTGACATACAAATCAGTTCGTAAATCACTAATCCACCCTTTCGACCGCTTACTTGAAGAGTTTGATCGGTGTGTTCAAATTTGCCATCGATGTTGTCATCGTTAATTCTGCACTTGCATTGGTATGACTCCATCCCTTTGTTCATCTTTCCATGTTCATCTCTTTCCAACCATCTCTACTGTCTGAAGCACCGATGATTTGCCGATCTCTTCCTTCCACCCACCCTCTACTCGCAATCGGAATCGGATCGTATCGCGTTTCTCACACTTTCCTTCCAAGTTTATCACACTCTTTTCACTACTACAGCTCGCCAATCAGCCAACCGACCACCTTCGATCGATTTGTACAATTTTTAAGCAAACGTTTCCCAACTCTGGATCAATTCAAATAACCTCTCCCCTTCCCCCCTCCCTTTCCCCTACCATAAGATTTTGTCGTTACTTGCGCCTCAATCGCTTTCCCTCTGATTTCTGTAAGCGTGAAAATTAAAATTTGCTATTTGACGTCTATGCCTATCTACTTATGATCGGTTTGATATCAGTGAAGATTGCCATATGCGTCAATACAGCACCATCAACTATGCAAAGGCCAAAAGCATTTATGCATTTAGCGATGAATTGTGATTCTGTTTTCAAAACTGATGGCTATTCAGTTTATACCTTTAAATTAGTGGGACATCTGTCAGCAGATATGCTATCATATTTGTCCGCTTGGTCCACTCATCCCAGAGAACTTCGTCTTGAAGAAGCTTAATGTGACTGTTGCAATTCGCACATGTTTCTGAAATAATTTATAACCAACCGAATACATCTTTCAAGTTACATTACGGAGTGAGATAGATTTCCCAAGCATTACTAGTTTTTTTTTTTTGCTTTTTTCTGTCATAGAATATGAAGAAGGATGGGCTTTAACTCAAGTTACTTGAAGTTTCTTTTTTTTCTAAATTCATGTTGTAGAATCCGCAGAAATGCACAAACAATTATGAAGTTGATGAAATTTATGAATTTGAAACTGGACATATAAAAAGGATAAAACTCAATTTCCGAACTTAAGGACGGTATTAACGCTACTAATATCAATTTTTATGGGGTCTTCCTTACCCTATATTTCGAAGTATTCATAAAGCAATTCTTTATTCTTCAAGAATTTTCTAGTTATCGGATCAGTAAGTATATTGGTAAACAAGTAAAGAATAGCTAAGCAATATAATAGCTAAGCATGTAACTTGTTTATATATTATACTTCTGCTTACCTGTAATCATTATCATCACTGAACTGCTTGTTGTATATAATCACTCTCCGAATCCTCTGCTGGATTACCTCGCTGTTTCCAGTGCTTGCTTTGGAAACTTGCAGTGAGCTGAATAGTTAGTTCATCGTAAATTGCGAGTTGGTATCGGCTGTACCACTCCCTTTGTTCTGTTCTCCTTTGCAGATAAGCGGTTCAATTCATTTGTTACTGCGTACATTTCTTTCGGCGTATCATGTTGAAATTTGATGAAAATGGCTGGAGGAAGGACCGGTTTCTGCTCTGGTCGAGGCATCGCTTTTTGTCCATTTACTTCTCATCGTCCATTTACCAAGGAAATCCATCTTTTTTTTCTTCACATGCAATAACTTCTCTGCACTAACAAAGTCGAGTTCAAATACTTACTCAAATTCTCTGAAATGAATTCGAAACTTAAATAATTCGTTATTTCCGAGGAAAGTTTTAGCCAAATCCTTGATTATTTCTTTTGTACATCCCGTCCCAGGTCCATCCTTTTCTGCTTGTAAATATGGAAACAGTTATGGATGTCGTCCTGGTCAAGTCTGAAAACATATCATAGAAGGAATTTTTGCGTAATTATTTCGAATTTCAGTTGTCTTTTTCTTCAGTCTTCGGACATTATTTAACTGGTAGAGAGGAAATTAATTCGAAACTTTGTTATTCGATGTTAGGTTGGTTGTTCATATGCTTAGACATCTCTGTCTATAAAGAAAGGATATATCGTTGCTTTGCGGAACCTGTTTCGAGCTATCAGCTGATGACTTATGGTGCTGTCGCTGTCGTTTAATAGTTTATAAACTACTGAAAAATTACAGACAGGATTTTTGCATGCTGTTGAGTGGTCAAATTCCTTCTGTCATCGTTCTGCTCTTCAGTTATGTAATTTGAATGAAAGTAATTTTTTATGTTGTTTGTAATTGTAGTGGGAATGATTGTAATCCGTCAAGGTAAAACAAAGGTTTAGTTTCGAGTAAAGATGGAAATCTTGAGATTCCATGTAGACCAAATTTATTCAGTTGAAAGATTTCCCACATTCGGCTGCTGAATGAAATGCATTCCGTACTTTTCCGTAAGCGTGAGTTGATGGAATTCATGGGAGAGAGAAGGTTGCAAATGGAGGTGTTATTAGTTACAGCAGAAATAGGAAAGAAGAGAACTTCCTATCTCTTCTCTGCTTTCCTCATATCTTACCTATTTCACATTTCAGGTGCTTCACGTTTGTCTGTTTTTTAAAAGTTGCTTTTCGATACCTTTCCTTTCTCACTATCCCATGGTCTTTATCACTACTATCTTTTCTCTTGTTATACTGTTTCTCTTTCGAGTCTGCAGTTTCACATCTTAACAGTTGATATAAATTTCCCTTCTTTACCTTGATAAAACAATGATGATTGGGCATTGGGAAGACACATATGCGCCTTTTCTTATTCATATTTCTCATCTAACATAATGAGAAACGCTGGAAATGAAATTTGTTAACTTCGTTGACATCAACGGTTCATTTAATCATCATTGGAAACATTCAACAATTTTTGATATTTTACAAATTAAATCCAATTCTACCAGCAAGTCTGACGTAAATGTGACAGTCCCTGTTCCACTTGTCTGTATGCGCCATCCACGTTAAGAGTAGTATTTGTCAAACGATCTGGATACTGTGATGATTTGATTCTAAGCAGGGCCAGAAAATCATGAACAGGACTAACGGTTGTAAAAATTGAAGATTTCCGTTTACGATTTCCGGTTCGTCTGCTGTTCAAATAGTTTGCTTCATATTTCCTAATCGGAACTTGTGAGTGGAAAATCTTTGGGGGAAAAAATAGGTAAATTTTTGAAAATCCACAGGTTCACGTTAGCAAAATTATTTTCCGATAATTTTGGAGCAAATGTTTTGATTCCTGTATATATATATTATGATTCCTATATATTAATTAGTTTAGTTAATTTATGTTCCGAATTTAATTTAATACTTGTGTTGAAGTGAATCTTTTCGATAATTAAAAGTGATGATTCGAACTATATATCTTTCTATATCTTCAAGCAACTTTAGCAGATGTAATAATTAAATATATAACTGAAAACACTGCTCGTATCATCAGGTACTTTTTAACTCGCTTTTGAATGAGTGCAAATTTGCTCTTTTTCTTTTCGCAGTAATTGGCACATTGACCTTTTAGAGTGTTTTCGCGTTTCGGATTCCCATTTCGGCATTATACATATTCTCAATTAAATCCATTTGTGAGTCAGTATTTATTACCATTTCTCATAGATATCTTTTTAACTTTTTTCAATTCCCAATTATCACGAACACTTCCGGAAATTCATTTTTAGTTGGTACTTCACCAATGTACCGGGATTCTTTATTCAGATTCAAATTAGATAATTCGTTATTGATTTCTGGTCCGAATCTCTTTATCGACTTCTTCAAGAGAAATGAATCATGATTCTTCTCTAAAAATTGGATTTGTTTTTGTATTTTAGTCTGTTACCAGAGTTTTCCAGAACAGTATATTTACAGTTTAAGCAAGCCGTATGGCTATTTTTGAAATCAGCTTTAGGCATGTTGTAAGTCATTGCTCCTTAAGTAGTTTTGCTTTTAAGAATATTTTCGAAGTTTATGCTCATTCTTATAGCACTCTTCAAATAGATTAATGAAATAAGCTTACTGACAATTTCTGCATCTCGTATGATACCTCAGTTATTGCGAGCTTTCTGCTTTGCATCGTATGAGCCGGCCGGTAGACATAATTATTATATTGCTAATGGCATAATTATATACCTGCGGAAGAAAATAATCTGAAAAAGTTTTTTTTATTTAATCTGCACTAGCTATGGGAGGAATAGGAAGGAACATCACTTTCCTTTGATATATTGCTGGAACTTTTACAATAGGAAAATTTTGAGCGGCTTTGTCTTTTGCATGCTAACGTTAGCAGCACTTTAGTTTAGATAAATGTTTTTTGGTTTTTGGATTTTTGAGAAATCGTTTTTGGATTTAAATTCTTTTTTCTTCAAATTGTTGGAATGTTCATATATTATCTGCTGAATTTACAAAAATCGCACTGAATTCTTGACTTTGGTGTCGATTACTGGTTCGATCACTAGTAATGATTATTTGGGAAATGAATGTGGATTGCATAGCTGAACAAAGCAATTATTAAAAAGAAAACAAAAAAAATGATGGTAGCGCAAATTTGGATGGGAAAAAGTGTAGTTGACAAAGGAAATCAGTAAAAATTATAATATCGATGGAGTTATTTCGAATGCTACACTTGTCAACTGGAAATAAATGGTTGGAAAAAAATCTCCAACAAAAACTTTTTGAAGTCAATTTTTTTAATTTCAGAAATCCATCCTTTTTTATTTATTGGATTTGTATTGAGGTGTATTATTAAAGGACTCTTCAGCATAGATTAAAATGTGCAATATCCAAAAAGCCACTAATAAGGCCTAATTGTGAAAAAAATGTTCGGACAGAAAGACTGGGACAAAGATGAAATTAAATAATGAAGAGCAAAGACAAAGGAATGATGGATGTCCGTAATTCAGGCAAGATAAGCTTTCAGTGAACAGAAAGGAGGGTTTGTCGTTAAAATACTTTTAGAGTTGAAGAAACGATCAGAAAGTGTTAGATCGGAAACGAATATCCTTCCCTTCAGTCAGGATTTGTTTATTTGTAATGAACGTTTACCATGACAACCTTTCTGTATCAGCATGAATTTGCCTCAATGGTCATCTTAATCAGGGTCGAAACATTTGTAAATTTTTATGGAATATGACCATATGTAGAAGTGATGGGTTAAATTTATTAAATGCAACCACGAAATTCTAGTCAAACATTTCGAGTTCGGTTTCGAGACCGAAAAAAAAAACGTCCAAGGATTTTGTAAAGAAATAAGATTTTGTGAGCCAAAGGGAGCAAAAACTGAAAAACGAATGTTAAGCTAACGACCATTTAGAATATTATGTCTGAATTTCTGCGAAATGTATTTTCCCATTTTTAATTGTGAAATTACTGGCCGTAAACCATAGAATTGCAAAGTGAAAGAACACAGAAATTGAGAGAGGACGCGAGAAGAAAACGACCAAGGAAAGGCGCAATGGTCGGCTTCCAGCAACAACATCATCTTAGGGAGGAGCAACATGGCGTGCAGGAGGGAGCGCAAGATAGCACCATGGCTAACGATTTCGGCATCACTGCAGCTGCAGTTGCGAATGCAGTGGGGCAGCAGCAACATGGGTCGTCGTCGAATGGCAGAGCGAACTCACCGAGGGCAAAACTGGCGATGCTGAAACGGTCATCCACCAAGTGCAAAGGTCTTTCGTTTCTTTTTAAATATTTCATATTTTATTTAATTCTCCTTTCACTATCAATAATTCCATTCTGTCAGTAAATAGCCATATAATGTGGGTTCCATTGCGATCTCACAAACTATCCATCGTAGCACATTCATTAGCGAAAAGTGAAAGATAAGTACCACTGACAGCACAGTTGGTGTTATAGATATATTGAAGGAATTGATTGCGTGCTTGTACTGTTGAGTCGGCACGACATGTTATTTCATGCAATGTGGAAGGTACTAACTATGCCATGACGGCTTACTTATGCCATATCTCGCTTACTTTATTCGTTCTCGCTCAAGCCAAGTTTGATTGTATAGTAGCGTTGGCACTTCCCGGTGATCTGACCATAGTATTCATTCCTTCAGCTAACTGCATTAAGGAAAATGGATGATTACGGCGACCGGTAAACAACAGCTGTCCTGGACAGCACTGCATGACTAAAAGACTACAATTCGTAAGCATATCACAAGCTGCCCTGATAATCTAAAATCTTGGCGGCTTGAACTTACGAATTACCGTATATTTCGTCATATACTCAGTTTTTTTCGTTCTCCTTCCCTAAGCTATGTTAAATGAATTATCAAACACTCTTAAACACTAGCATTATAATAAGCAGACGATTGACATAGTTGTATCCTGACATGGTACTGACATGGAGAGCTCGAGATCTGAGAAAGTTTTAAATAGACTGGAACACTAGATGTTGAACTTTATTAAAGTGAAATTACTGTATAACATAGTTATTTCTCTTCAAGCAGTAATTGCTAAGACTGCATTTTAGGGTGCTTGGAATGTCTTTTTTTTAGATTTTATTAATATAGTTACGAAATAATTCGATTGTAAATGAAGGAAAATGAAATTCTTTCCACCCTTCAACTTACATCAAAATACAACACAGCAACTTTTACTTATTATTCACGACTGCCTCTATTTTTTCAGCCTTATCCAATAATGATCCATTTCGATTCCAAGGTAATGGGGTAGATTTCAAAGGTAAGTTGATAGGCGTTCGAGACGTTGATGAGGCTCGAGGGGACACAATGTGCGCCGAAGCGATGAGACTTGCAAAAGCGGCTGTTAAAAGTGCGGGCCATCATAAACAGCGAATTATTCTCAATATTTCAATCGAAGGCCTCAAAGTTAAGGATGAAAAAACCCAAGTGGGTGATTTTTCAGATCTGTTCACTACGAAACTTTTATTAACCGTTTTTTTAAATGCAGCTTTCTGTCTTTCAAAATATGCTTATCAGAGCACTTTTCAATCAGCAGCATGTAAATGATGGAAATTGTACTGCTGTAGATATTCATTCAGTGGAAGATTGATAGTTAAGTCCTGAACTTGATGTGGTATTTAATTATTGATTTGGCGTTACCTTTTAATCCTTTCCTTTGGAAGAGCGAAATTTTGTTATAAAGGTTCTTTTAAAATCTCAGATTAAAGTAATATTAACAGTCGGTTGTACTTTGACTGCAGTAATTTATGTGGGTGAATCTCAAGGCAGTATTTGGAATGGCATTGAAAGCTCGAGCAGTCTTCGTAATCTTTAGCATGAAAACAACTTCATAATGTGGCATATTTTTGCGGTGTTTTAATCATTTTCTGAAAGGCTGTGAAGCAGCTGTTTCCAGACAATTTTGCACAATTTCCCTGTTTCACGGATCTCGTTCATAGCGCGGGATACAACAGATGCACGTGCATTCGGTTTTATTTATAGTTGTTCGGACAACAAATATAAATTTTATGGTAAGTCTTCTGGCATTATAAATCATATTTTAGTGGATTGAATTCTTACTGGCAAAGCAAACATTGCAAGAAGATTAAAAAGTGGACAGCATTGATCGGAATCTGAAAAAAATTCAAGTAATTATATTTCTGTTTATTCGTGGTATAAGAGAAGTTGCTCTTTCGCTGTAGCATGCTAACATTCAGTTCAGCAAATGAACTGAACTGCTAACACTCAGTTCATTTTGCGACATAAAAATTTAAATTAAGTTCTAAGGATATGAAGTATTGGTAAGTGATTCGAAATATATTTTACATTTGCAGAGACCAGTAAATCTTGCAGGTATTAAAACGACGCAAACGGCTGATCGTGCAGTCTTATCGATTCGTGATATGTTCCAAATAGTTTTTGAAATGAAGAAAGCTCATCTTGCTGAAGTGAAACAAAAGCAGGAAGAACAACAAAAGCGAGTATGTTCAAAGCTTGAGATATTCAATTACACTCTCAAGGATTAATTTGAAACTTGAAGGAAAATGGTTTCTTTAGGGAGATTTTTGTTGAACAGTTTGAGGGTTTGAAATATTTGGTTTATCTGTACCTTTCAATACTTTAGTAGGATTTCAGAAATTGAATTTAATGCAGAAGTGGACCAACTGGATTAAACTACGAAACTCGAATCGTATATAGCATGTAGTGGTGTTGCAAACTCACTAGGCAGTCATGCCTATAGTTAATTATTGCAGGAGTCGGAAATGACAGATGGTGTGAGGATAGATAATGGTGTTGCGGTAGCAGACTTACTTGACTTGGAATCTGAGCTTCATAACATTGAGCAAGGTTATAATCAGTTGCAAAATATCCCGACATTCGCAGAGGATTCCTGGCCTTCCAATGGTGTCTTCACTAACATGCAATCATCAGCACCTTTTCTTCCATCATCAACTGGAACCGTTGCACCGTTAGCACCCCCTCCTGTTTCATCATTTGCCCAGAAAAATCCATCAGATCCTTTTGATGATAGCTTCAATCCCCGGTCTTTTCCGATAGTGCCGCCATCCGGAAATATTCCACTAAATGCTTGTGATGTCCAACAACCATCTTCTCTTTCAACACAGCCACTACCAGCTTTGTGGTCATATCCTGATGCTTTTACAACTTCCACAAACAGTCGTTCCATTGCTTTCTCGGTTTGTTTGTTTTTATATGGCTGTGTTGCTAGAATTACTAGTCGCCATTTTATTCAGAATGTATGATTTCAAGATTTTTACGTGCCACTTAGCTGTTCATATAGAAATTTGGAAGTTGGAAGACAGTGAAGCAACAATTTAATACATCCTGAGAGGGATTGATTGCTAAAGCATTTTACAAAAATTGAATTGTTTTTCTCATACGTTTTATATGCGTCAACCACCATAGGTTTGTTTATTGGCGAAATAATTTCAAACAGTTTTAAGTACTCGTCTAGATCAACGCAACGTGTCGTCGTAAATTGCCGGACCGTTCTGATGATTTTTAGTTTCTTTTTAAATGTTAGGTTATACAAAAACCAGAGGCCATTCTTCTACATATCGATGGAATATATTTTCTTCAGGAAACAAATCCGTTTGCCTCGTCAGTGCAGGGTGCCACTGTGGCAAGGATAGAACTTGATCCGTTTGACACACAACAAGCTCAACAAATTCTGAAAAGTTCTGCATCTTACCACCTTCCTATGACAGTTTCCTGGTCGACAAATGAAAATACGGTACCGCCAACAGGCACCGATCCAAGGTTCTTTTTTGTCTCAGTTCATCTGCTTAGTTTACATTTCCCCGTTTTAGTGATATGCTTCATTTAAATCTCTTTCTTAGAGAGATGTGCAAATCTCGGACTATCTTGCCAAGCCTTGCTGTCTAAGACTTTTGTTCTAACGTTTTTATTATTTTTGGAATAGTTTTCAAAATTCAAGTATGTCTTACTGCAATTGTTAGCTCTTGAATTTCAGAATGCTTTCTCAATGGACAGAAAAGAAGAGGGTATCAACCTTGGAAGAAGCATTCAATAAATTAGTTGATATGGATACACTCGTTTCTAGCCCGGAACTAAAAAATCCATTTACCGAACTGATGATTCCACCGAAAAAAGTATCGATGGATGCGATGAAACCAAATGCGACGGTAACAGCACCAACAGCGATAAGGACGGGTTCGCCACGGGCACCGTGTATACCTTCCCGGATTTCTGCTCCTTTAGTTGTTTCAACTACTTCTTACAATGATCCATTTAATGATGAATTTTTCAATTGATGAAGCCTTTGATGTACGAAAATGAATTATCAAAGCAATTTAGGAAGGTTTTGTTGGATATTCAAATTCGACATTTTGAGTTCGTGGGGGAATTTCGCGAAAGCTTGTATCCGTTATCATCCCATCAATTTTTTAAATTCCGAAGCTTCAAGTTTATTATGTCTCTTTTCTTACATATAATGTTTGCGTGATTCTTATTTTTCTTAGGAAGGAGATTCTTTTTGCTGGATTCTGCATGATGAATTTACAAAAGTTTAAGTTTACACACGAAAGACGCCCTTATTTGATAACTGCAATTTTCGGAGCATTTTCACAGCTGATTTTGGAATTTAAAAGCGCATATTGATGATTTCAAATAAATTTCGATTTTATTCTCGGATGATAGACGTACTTTTTTATCCTGTTTTCTCTCTTTTTTTTTTTCATATTACATCACTTTGACTTTCACAGGAAAATTAAATTGCCTTGGAATTTGTTGTCGAAATTTCTAAATATAAAATTAAAAAATTTCCGACCAACTTTTATGAATTAAATGCCTTAAGGTTTTAAAGAAATTAATATGTAACGTTTATGTAGAAACTTTTAGTATGATCTTAGCAAGCTTATCCGTCACAGTGAATCCAAATGGAATTAAAGTTTTTTTCAGTTCTTTCCCGCGTTTCTCTCATCTCTTGCTTGTTTAGAAATTCAGAGCATTCTTCGCTCAACTTCAAGTACTCTTTGTCACCGTGCTCTGAAGTTTGCTTTTACTACCTTAATAGTGCTAACTATAGTGCTGAAGATATCTGGATTATCTGACAATTTACATGCACATGGATACATTTCACACGTTCTTATTCTGTGCTGACATTCTGTTACATTAAATGATTAACAGTGTGAATTAATGGCTTTTTTTTTTCGAGTACTTGCCGACTGTTTTTTTTTCATCCATCTGAGTGGGCATGTATTAGTTACTTCGAAAATAATTTTTTCAGCTGTAACGGGCGTTCCATATTTAAGCTTCTTGAACTAGGTATCATAATGGACATCAAAACTGTTCTGATTTAGGTGTTTTTCAAGAAGTAAAACGGCATTTTGTTTACTTGCTTCATATGTTTTTCACTTGAAAAAGGGATTTGTATAAATCTGTTAATGTACCATCTGGAATTTTTCTTACTTTTTCATTTTGTTTTTCATCAGATAAAACGTCTATTTTTGTATTCTTCCTAACTTCATTCTACACCCGTGATGTAAAAGTAAAGCCGTTTTTCTTGTTTAAGAAATTTTTATTCTCTGCTTCTTTCATTATCCATATATATTTTCTTTTCCACTTTTTTACACTTTGATATATTTCTATCACGGTAGGATGTGTTTCGCATTTGGAAAAGTAATGTAAACAGGACACCTAGTACTCTCGAGGTATTTCTTGAATTGTAGGCGTTCTGCCCAAACTGCGTGGTTCCATAAAGGTTACTCAAAATCTGAAATGGCCAGGGTGGCGATCGGAAGTACAAAATCTCAAAGGATCCAAAAACCTCAGTTTTAACAGTGTCCAGAGTTTCCATCATTTCGATCAAAAAATGGATTCTTATGCCCCTGCCGTATAGTATCAAAAATAGAGCACTGTTGTGTGGTCCAGACCTTCAAGCTATGAAAGCCAGAAAAGAGACTAAATCGTCCTTTATATGATCATCATTGCGGACAAGGCGTGGCAGTGCTGCGGTAACGTCGCTAAGCCATATTAAATCTTTAAATAGCAGTGACTTCACCGTAATCGAATAAATGAGGTTTCGGTTTTCGAAATTTGCAAATCAACCAAAGTTGGGAAGCAGATAGTGGATGGGTAAGCTTGTTCATCATCAGCAAATGATTCAGATCGGCTGTGATCGCTGTTGCATTAGATATGAAGAGCGATGTTCAAAGTCGCATAGGAAGGAAGGGTAAAAATATCTGAAGTCATCTGCAAATAGTTATCAGCAGAAGATGTGACCAGCTGCACTTCTTTCATCTACCTTTTGCTATGCTTACATGTTATTTATCGTCAAAAACTTTTGGGCAACTTACCATCGCACATGGGTCTGCAAACTTTACCAGCCGACAACAACCAGAGTAAGGATATCAGGAATATTGTAAGGGTATCAAGAATACAACAGTGTTATGATAACACCATCGAAAATACAGCGGTGATGACGACGATTACGACGGGAGTGGGCGATAGCAGTCCAATGACTGGATTTAGCAGCAGCGACAGCAGTTTAATGACTGGATCGATGATCGGTCGTTTCAAAAAGAAAACTCACCACTTACCTGCATAACTCTTCAAATAAACGAGAAAAAGCATCAACTTAATGAATCACACACAATCAATCTCATTTCATTCCTTTGCGATTCCAAAGCGTTTTATCAAGACAACACGCCATACATCACCAATTCATTATCATCATGGCTGCCACTACTATTTCCATCATTAAATGCTGCTCATGTAAAGGGAAGATTGTTTTAGTTAATTTAAACCACAGTTTCAATCCAAATTAGGATTATAGCTATTGCCTAATTTATGAATTCGAATTTTGAAGTACTTTAAACTGCAATTTCAATCAAATCAACATTACTCACTGATTTAACAGCTTCAAATAGAACCAGTTCTCAAAAATCGCTTCTCCATCTTAGTCTCTAGCTGGCAAAAACATGACGTCCCTCAATGAACATAAGTTCGAACTTGAGAGATCTTCACTTATCAATCAATCCCAGCATTTGCATCATCATTAATTGGCCAGTACAGTTTATAGGGATGATTCATTCAAAAAGGTCATTTCATTCAATCCTACTCGCTGTGTAAAAAGCAAGGTCAAAAGACAAACAGGAAGTAGTTCTGATTCGTGTACGCCCTTGAAAGAAAGATGTAACAGAAAAGATGATTCATTGGGAACAAGTTCAGCTTGCTAAGATTTCTTCTTGGTAAGGCCTGAATATTGGATTAAATTATAATTAGACGGCATTAACAAACAAGAAAAAAAAAGAATTAATACATTTCTTTGATCTTTGCTACTTATCGTTAGTTTAACATAAATGAAAAATAAAAGATCCGAAGATGCCGGCATAACCGAAATATTTTTATAATATAGAAATATGTCGAAATGATCAAAATATTTTTGTATCGTAGAAATATCTCGGAATAACTGAAATAAATCCACACATAAAAAATTTCTAGTATAAAGATTATTTTATTTAGAATGTTTTTCAGATAAACGATTCATTACAGAACAAACAAAAATAAGTGTTTCAATGCTTAAAGCATTGAATCATTTATCTAGCTGGCTTTCTTCCGATTTGATATCGAAGCTTACATGCAATATTGGAATGTTGTAAAGATTTTCCAATCTGATAATCAAGCTTATATTCAACAGTTAAAATGCTATAAAATAGTCCCCACTATATAAAGAGTTGGGATCATCTACAAAGGGGATCTCTCATCGATTCACTTAAATTACTCGATTAACAGTGCGCTTCGATTTGATTCAATTCAGTGTTACTACCTATACCCCATCAAATTTCTACTAGAAAAAAAACTACAACCCCAATCATATTCCCATCAAATTTTCCCTATGAGCAACAACAAAGAACAACCTAGTGATCGAATTTACCGTGATATTCTTTGATAATTGTCCTATGACGAACACGAAGAAAAATCCTCCACCAGTCAGCAAAATCTTTATCACAACTATTTGTTTGTGCTAATCTTCAAAAAAATTCCAGTAGAAAAGTTAAACGATGTTAGGAACGAAGTATCTTTCTTTTCAATCATATATATAAAGCCTGAAAAAATTTTTCGATAGAATTAAATATATTTGAATACATTTCAAAACTTCAAAAGAAATTCATGTATGCAAACAGCAGGACCTGAATAGAGAAATGTCTCTCGAGACAGAATATTAGCTGTGTCTAGTATGGATTAGTGTCTTAACGATTTGGAAAATAAAGTTAAAAATGAAAAATGTAACTTTTCGGCATTATCAGATTTGCTAGCTTATAATCATATGAAAAATTTTAGTGAAGCGTAACTATGGTGCAAATAAAACAATTTTAAACATTAATAAAGACGGCTTGTGGGAAAGATACGTTACTGCGTAACATCAGAGGAAGTAGTTCCCTATTTTCGTTGTATTATATCCAAGAGTTATGATAAAATAAATTAGTTACAGACTAGAAGCTAAAAAGCAAAGGAACAAAAGTAACCCACCTCTTTTATAAACTGCGGTAGTATGAAAGCCGAACGATGTATATCAGAATTATAATATTTCAAATCCATCCGTTTAATTTCAGAGTCTGATAATATTTTCCGTGGTATGGTAAGATCCAGATTCTAAAATAATTAAAGTGGCTTCATTTACATGCAATAAATAATTCGTAGGGAACTTTGACAAAACGTTATCTATAAAATTTATCCCCTTTTATTTTGGTAGCCCAAACTAACCTCATCTTTACTGCATAACAAATAACCAATTTGTCCAGAGGGATATGTGGGCACAAACCCAACTGCATAAGCAACACGAGGATATAAAGCCGATGCATGTTTAACCAGATTTCTAATGAACTTGATGTCAAGCCATGGACATTCACCTGGAAAAACAAAGGATGAAAGGAATTTAAAATTCCAAACAAAGCTACGAATTTAATGAGTTTTTATCACGTTACACTGCAGATAATAGGGAGAAACGAAGACTGATCGAGTGAAGGTAGTAATGAAATGTTCCAATTCATCCAAATTCCTACTGGATTAATTTATCAAACTTGTAAGAATAAACAAATAATTGTCTTTTACTCTACATGGATCCTAATACCAACAATGAAAGAAATTATTCTACAATATTTGTGAAGTCTAGATCAACAGAATAAAGAATAACAGACGAACAGCCGTGCACAGAGTAAAAAACAAAAAGTGCTGCCACAGGAACGTAATCAAGAATAACGATACTGACGCAATGCAGAAAATCCTTGAAGCACAAAAAAACTTGGAACGAACGGCCAAAAATTGTTCACAATTCATGCCAATTCGATTAAAACACCAATAAAAGAACCTTGAGAAGAAAGCACTCCTCTTTCTGTCAGCGTTTCTTTGATTAAACCGTAATAAGTTTCACTGAAAAGTTTCGTCGCCGGACCTATTGGGTCAGATGAATCGGTTATGACCACGTCAAATTCTTCTTTGTGTTCCTAAGTATTTTAAATAGAACAGTAAAAAAAAACAGCGAAGTACGCAACGCAGAATATAGAACCATTTCATGAGTGAGTCATAAAGAAATTCTTTGCTAATGCCCAAAAATTTTTAAGAACTTATAAAAGCTCAAAAAAATGAAGAAAGAGATTGCTCGACATTTTTTTTTTATTGCATAAATGATAATCTCACCTTCACGAAATCAAATCCGTCCTGAATAGCAAGTTTCAATTTCGGACTACTAAATACGAAAGACATTTGCGGGAGAAATTTCTTTGAAAGATTGATTACTGTTTCATCAATTTCACACATCGTTACTGACTCTACACAATCATGCTTCAGCACTTCTCTCAAAACAGCACCGTCGCCACCACCAATAACTAGTACCTAAAAAATTCAAGCAAATGACAGTATATATATATAGCAAAAGTAAGGTAGAACAAAGTACAATAGAAAATAACTCTGCAAAAATCAACCATTTGATTTTCCAGATTCTTCGGGAAATGAACTTGCATTGATTAAGGTATAGCAGTAGTGATGAGAACTTTTAACAAAAATAGTATGAGTTATAGAGAGAGCTATTCGATGTTAAAATGAAGCAATGGGTGATAACAAACGACCAGACATCTAATACCGAATTTATCTAAAAATTAAGAGAAAGGTCGACCAAACAATATACCTCACGTAAGACGTCTTATTTGCAGAGAAAAAAATAATGCATACCTGAATTTAGAAAAAGTTAACTGAATTCAAGCAAGAAATACATACTTTCCGAGGTAGCGGATGAGAAAACATCGCTAAATGAGTAATCATTTCTTGATAAGCAAATTCGTCATGCTCCGTATACTGAATCACGCCATCAAGAACTAGCACGTTTCCATGTGTGCTGCTGCAAGTATAAAATATCAAATTTTAATTAATGTGATGAAAGTCTTAGTGAATAAATCAGGCTGCTCTGAGAACAATGTAATGGAGCTGAAACTGAGAGAAAAAGTTAACCTCTTGAAAATTAAAATATCCTGATATTTGCTCCTTTCGTGAGCGAGTACTTCATCAACTTTCAGTGAGAATGCTTGCCCTGACCAAATATGGTTATGAAAACTATCCAAATCATCAAGTTTGTTTGTCGCTAATTTTGCTTCAAAAACACAAAACATTAGGACAGTGTGTAAAATTAAATAACTAAACAAAGAGAAAAAACGTTGCATAATACCAAAATAATTTGAACTAACACCTGAATGATAAAGCTACAAATAAAAATGAACTAAAACAGAACAACTCATACAATTATACTGTATAACTGTATGACGAAAAGCAACTCTGAACAAAATACTGATTTAGTATATTTAGTCCTAAATATCAGATGTATTACCCAACACAAATCCTAAAAGATACTTCCTGAATTGTCATTTTTTACTGATTCGGGCGATATTTCCGTAAACCAGCCATCTCGGAAGGCATTCATCCTGTACTTTTAGCTTTCCAAGCAAATAAAAATTGTACAAACTTGCAATGGGGTATCTGAACTGATTCACTTTTTATTCCTAAATATCATGCGATATATAGCGTTACATCAGACAAGAAGCCGAGATTTGCACCAGATGTTCGCACTTCTCTTACAGCAAGCTTTACACGTGACAACGGCATTTTCTTTATTCGCACGAAATGATTTCAAGACTTTAAATGAAACGAATAATAGTATGTGAATCAATCATTATATGGCGGGTGACAAACGGATAAGATTTGTCGAATCAAGGATAACGAAAGCAGATAATAATAAAGAGGCACGTAAAGGACAGATAATGTCTCGGAGGGTTTTTTTACACCATTGACTGTGTGTACGAACTACCGTTAACCGGACAACTGCTTGTTCCCTTAAGCCTTACCAATAAGTTATATCCAGCATTTCCTGTAATCCACGAATGCAACGTCGCAGAGCAGCATGTTATGCAACAAGTTAATCCCGCGTATTGAATAACTTCAGCTGCTTGTCCATTTGGTTACTTCACAAAGTTCTTTTGTACTGGATTAGAGGAAGTAGTGGTGAAATGTAAATGGCCTGGTAATAGCAAAGCGGTGGAAATATCGATACCAATGAGACAAAGACGATGCGGTATTTGACCAACAGAAGGATCAGTTAAGTGAAGAGAAAATCAAAACTTCAAAAGAGTATAATTTTTTACAGAAAAATCAAATGATGAAAGATGAGATGGCTAAACTAATAATGAATGACAAATAGTATCACTTCCTCGATGGCATATATTTTTGTCACTCGCTTAGCGGCACATAAAAGAAATAAACATTTTCATGTCTAACAATCACCGCTTCCGTGTCCACTCTACTTCTTTTTGCATCGTTAGTGATAAAGATTGTCTCATAAATGCTGACATTTTTACTACTATTCGTCGTGAAGTTATTAAGTCCAAACTGTTAAAGTTCTAAAATTTCCCCTTTTTTCTACCAAACAAAAATGCTGCAAATTGCACGAAACAGAAAAAACTTGTTGCGTTGAACCTTTGGGAATGTTACATGGATTTAAAAAGAAATTTGAAAACGTTGGGAAAGGTGACTTTGAATTCCTTTACAATTTTAGTTTACTGTCAAAACCTCGCAATTTATCTTTTAACTTTAAATACCTATGGTCTAATGTCTTGTGGTACATTGCTGCCTTTGAAATCATTTGGAAAGAGGACTTCAACTTTTCTTCCTTGATTTGGTTGATATGTATCGCGAAGCTCATTCAAAATCTAAAGAGCATTCGTTGTTAACTAATATGCATTACAGTGAAGTCGTAATCTTAGTTGTATTTCAGGTCAGTAAAAACTAATACTTTATTTGGATTCGTACCTATTATCCATTCTGAGTAATTGTGAAACTGAACTGACTCTAAAATCTAAGTGGCTCCAAATTCAAAAGTTTTCAATAAAAACTGTAAATCGATATCTAGAACAACTCAAAGCTTTTTTGATCAGGAACTAATACCTATTCGAGAAAGATGTACTAGCAACAGAAAACAGACCATGTATCAGATACAGGATGTTCCAAAACCACATTTATACTAGTTAGAATTTTTATGCAAGATGTTTTCACCTGGCTGAATAATTTCTGTTCACTTTCATTTCCTGTCCTTACAGCTTGCAGTCTGTGTATTTGTTGTATATTTTCAGTAATTGTCTATAAAAGTAATTAAAGTTTCAAATTAACCTCAAGCCTTAAAATGATTTCGCAATCAAAAACATATTACATGAAACTTTGCTTTAGTCATCGCTCTCTCCTGCGCTATTCTCAGCAAGTTGCGCCAGAAACGCCAAACCTTTTCACATATGACCATTACCATCAGAATAGCATATAAAGCCAAATATAAAATGATGAAAAGTGTCAATAACTTAACAGCTGAATGAAACTGAAATGATTCAGTTTAATGATGGGAAAAAAATGTGGTGTATGTTATCGTAGAAGTGTTGAAAGTTGTGATTAATGTAAGCTAGCTAAACAGGCGCAAAAGGTTTTATTTATATCACTACAAAAATAAGAAATTTATGTAAAACACCTGAAACCACACTGGTGCGGAAGTCTCAAAAAATTGATTGAAATGTATTATCTCCGGTTTTGTTTTGTTCAAAGTCTGTAATTTTATTCATATGCCAAGAATTCAAATTGCGTAGGCTGATGTAAAAAAAATGAACACTCGTTATTAGATATTTCGAAAAATGGCTGAAACAATACGTGATCCATCTTCAGTCTTTGTTTGTTACACTTTTCTTCTTTATAACTCTAATCATTTAATCTGTTCGTAAATAATTACCAAAAGTAAATTGATGGGATTAACAGAGCTGAAATTTACATCCATTGAATCCAATTTCCCAATCAGTTTCAGAATGTATGCATTTAATGGTATGATCATCTAAAATGAAATTTTTTTGATCCTTATTAGAAATTACTCCAAGTGTGATTTGGAACTGAAAACGGTAAGGAAGCCATAGAATCAGTGACATTCTGCGTTATTGGTAAAACTGTCATTTTTAGGACAGTTGAGGACCGCTTCTATCAGAACCAGAAAGTATACTAGTTGAAACTGATCGAAGAAAAAAGAATTACCGTCGTATTCAAGCGAAACAAATCATCTTTCATTACATGTCTGATTCGCTGAAATGAGAAAACATGTCGTACCCAATTTAAATTTTTCGTATGCACACCGTCTCTTATACGTGTCTTATCTTACACGTGCCCTATGGCGTAGCCCATATTAGGTATGTTTTT
This sequence comes from Loa loa, assembly GCF_000183805.2. NCBI lineage: Eukaryota > Metazoa > Nematoda > Chromadorea > Rhabditida > Onchocercidae > Loa > Loa loa. Next base: position 29,548 of record NW_018108236.1, on the reverse strand, counting down.
GAAATGCGGCCGATGTCAAAAATACCTCAGTAACATTTTCTCTCTCATCCATTATGGAAGCAACCATTTCATAGATGAGATCAATCACATAATAAATAACATTTAGGATTTATGTATTTTTAAAACTAATGCAATTTATATTCGTCAGATTTTGGTAGGAGATTTTGGCAGATATTTTCCAGGTGTTTAATTATTGCCATCCTCAGTCATCTTTAATTCATTTTCATGCTTTGTCACATGCTTTGTGAGTACCACTTTGTAGAATCGTATGACATCGTTTATTTCATCCATTCTTAGTTGTTAGATTGTCATCAGGACAATCAAATGTGTCGACAATCAAATGGAATCAAATGTGTCGACTTTTGTAACGTTGCAAGAACCCAAGGACTATTGCATATTTTCGTCCTTTTACAATATTCCTGAGAACTCTCGAGTGATATTTGATTAACAAATAAGAAATGTTATTCTCAATCACTACTTAGACAGTATTTTACATATATTGCTGTAATACTTATAATATTACGATATTGAATCTCTGATACTGAGTAATACTGGTTAATAGCTCCGATACAAAACATTAATTTCCCTGGTTCGCGAAAAGTTCTACTTATTGCCCTTCTGGAGGCTTTCTCACAACTATTAAAATACTCAGCAATCGTTTACAGTCTAAATTTACATTACTTATTATAATATTCTATGACTCAGAAAATTGATTTAATAACTTTCATTTAAACAATTAAATTTCATGAAAGCGAATCAATAAAAAAGTAAAAATTCAATTCCACAAGTGAAAAAATATTAACGTATACTGTAGCAGCTTGGTAAAGTAATATTTTTAGCACGTAAAAATAAATAATTTACATCTTCCTTTGTCTTTGTTTCTCCATTTGTCTCATCCAACAATCAACTTACGAAATTATTAATTAATTAAAATCTGTGCTTAGGATGTGTCAGTTAGTGCTTCCAATGCTGAAACAATTTAGACATTTTACTGTAAAACAACTGGGTCCTTAAGCGCAAAACAGCATTCAAAGATTAATTCGTAATCACAATCGATACAAGAATTGATTGTGATCACCAATCGAAGTATTTAGATATAAATTTAAGACAAATTTAAATTTGTGTCAAATTCGGTGAAAGTTTTCCTGACAAAAGTTCGTATCGGATTTTCCTTTCCGGCTGAAACATGAAGTGGTAACTGTTTACAATTTCCACCCATTTCTTTGTTTTGGCTTTACTGATTCGAAATTTTTAACAGAATTTTCAAGCTAAGAAAACCGCAGTTTTTTCGGCAAATCAAAATTTATGATCAGTGGTAGTGAACTAAGAAAATGAACCTGAATACACAAGAAATGTCAAAAAACACGTAAAGGTATCACAGGAATTCGTGTAAAAAGAATATTCAAATAATAGAGATATTACGATGAAATGGGAATTATCAATTTCAAATTCCTGTTTTGTCCAACTACCGACTTCACCGATCAATTTCGGAAGGTACAAATGAGAAATTTCTGTCTTGCAACCACTTTGTTATCAATTATTCGATTCCAATTATCGGTGATGACAATGTAAACTGATATAAAGCAATACGAAATTTGATTACATCTTAATAATGATCATTTCAAAAATTCGAGATGGTAAAGCACCATTTATTAAGACTCGAAAAATAACCACCTGTTGTGAAAGTTTGATTATCTGAGTTGAATAGTTTCAGCAACAATATATTTGATATTTATTTGTGTAGCGGAGTAACCAAAGAACTTCTTTATTGACAGGATAATATGCAAATCTCTTTAAACAATAATATCGAACAAGCCAATAGACTTTAAATTTGGTAATAATTGGACAGTTGGATTAAGAGCAGAGATGCCAGGAATATTTCTTGTTAATGTACGTTGATGTAGTCGTCC
>NW_018108236.1:15849-27315 GCF_000183805.2 Loa loa | reverse complement strand
GAAGCACCAATATAAAAAGCATGTGATAAAATATCAATAAGAAGAGGTACTAGAGTTATTAAATAATTTTATAACCGAATAATAGCACACAAAGCCAATAATTCATTTAAGTCGTGAGTCGCTCAGATCCGACAACAAATATTTGTGAACTCCATTTAAAGTTTTTCGTCTCAAACCCATAAATGATCATAGTTCACAGCAGTAGAACCTAAATCTGACATGAAGAAACGGGTTGGTTATCCAAAAAACACTGCAGTTTACACCTTGTTTATGCCGGTCATTTCAGACCCTGAATGTTTTGGTGCACATTCTGGACAGTACCATTTTCCTTTAGGCTTTTCAATAACATTAACACATCCATAATGAAACCACTCATAACGACACATTGGATCATCACAAGCCACCATTGAGCCATATCCTTTCTAAAAACCAAAGGAATTAACAAAAAGAATCAAACAGCAAGCAATTGTAAAATGTGTTGGTCACAAGCAATCTCAAAATGTTATCTTACAAAACTACCAACATATCACCCATCAAAACTCGTTCATAAATCATCTAATATTTCTATTCAGGACTACATCCTTGAAAACTGACGTGTAAAGTCCTTGAAGAGCTTTTAGAATGAAGCAAACTCCGAGACCTTCAGCTCGTTTTCATAAGCCACCAAGTATCAAAAAGATTCATAGCAATTGAAAACTGGGGTGCAAAGCTTAGAAATTCGCTTACGTCACTAACATTCATATACTCTTCTTGGAATTTCAGATGCCCAATCTCATAGAATAAAAGTTTTTGAACATAGTTCCACTCCATACTATTTTCTTAATAATATTTTTTCATATTCTTTCATTACACTGCTATCACTTACAGTTACGCTACAGGTAGATCACAAAACAGTGGTCATATCAGTATCACTATGTTATTCGGCAGTATTCTCTAAGTCTAGTTTAAGATTAGAAGAAGGTAGTTTCAGGTAACACAAATAATAACCTATTAACACAGATGAGGTAGGTTTATATCCACTTACCCACTGATATAATTTACCTGCCAAACTTATTTTTTATCCCTAAAATGCAAGAAAATGACAGACCGCAAGAAAATGAGAGAAAATGAAGGGAAAAACATGACAGAACGAAAAACTTAATTTTTTATACAATATTATTTTCAATCCACATGCTATGAGCTTCTCCAAATCTTCCTATTTCAATCTACACTCCTTTTGCATTTCTCGCATAACAACCCTTGAAGATGCTCAGTAAGAAGAAAGACATTAAGCAGCATTTTCGCTCAGAATCAGCATTGAAACTTTCACCTAAAACCCACTATGTGGTTTTTTTTCACCATCTTGACTTTTCGCTAGTAAAAAAAATTTCACACATTTTTTGCCCAAATTCAAACTATCTCCTGCCGCTCTACGCCGTTGCGAGGAGTGTAGGTTATCACAGAAACAAAGGTTCAATGATTATAATCTTCCTGCAAAAGTAGCAATCTGGGATTTTTCCTTTTCTAATTCATACCTTATCAGTATTTCAAGCAAAAATGGGAACTTACTTCACGACAAAAACACCATACGCGTCGATCTGAATCCGATTCATCGTCACTCCCCTGCATTAGTTCGGGTGAACAAGAAGTAAGACTTGTTGCACGACGTTCATGACGTTGCATGGTGTACAGCATTTCTTGAGCTCTAGACGTTAGCCTAAAGTATAAACATCTATTATTTTAAAGAAAAACCGAAGAACCAAAGAAACTGATATGCAAGAAACGAAGACTGCTCATTGGAACGGTTTTTGATGGCTACAGTTATACCATGAAAATTAATACAGCACGAAAAGCTACTTTCTTGGACGTCCATGTCGACTTTCTTGGGCGGCAAGTGACATCATTGACTGTCCCGGAGCAGAATGTCCAGATGTTCCAGTAAAGGTACTTGGCTAAAACGACATTTTTCTCTTTTTCGCTTTCGTGGTGGTAACATTTGCAAAAACTTACATAAAGCAAATCCCGTAGCGAAAAATCATCCCAAACTTCAGTTATACATATTTCACAAATTATCACAATTCTGCCGGCATTGAGTGCAGGTTAAAGAAAAAAGATAACAAAGGAACTTTGTCTAACACATATGAACTTCTTCATATTACAACTGAAGTATTATGACGTACTTAACTTGAGGTGCACTGAAAGACACCCATAAAATTTTTGAAAGTATTTACACGGTCAATCAAATCTGACTAAACCTAAGTTCAAAGGAACCGAAGCGGCAAAAGTATCAGATAACATGAGTCGCACTGCATTCTTTTCTTTGTCAGTTATCTAACAAGCATGAAAAAAAAAGAAGCAACTTTATTTAAATTAAAAAGATTTAAAAAACACACAAGAGATATGAAGGAAGATCAAAAAGTCTTTTTTGGTGTGGTAATCAAATAACGAAACCGCAATGACATTACATGACTGCCGGTATATTCGCGAGCATTATGAGATGAACTGTTTTTTCAAAGATCTTTTATTCAAATGAAAACCAAAAGTTTTTTTTTAAAATACAATTTGAAATCCATTGATTTCTATGAAACTAACATTTGAAGTGATCTTCGGAGGATGCACTGAGAACTGTACTTGTGAAGAAGTAGATGGAGTTTGACTTGGGTTATTGCTCCAACCGTTACCTTTGAAATCTCTTTTTAAAATATGCAAAAGTCTAACGGCTTATAGAAGTGAAAATTAAACTGCTTTAATAAAAATATGAAGTGATGAAGGTCAAAATTTGTATTTAATAGGAAACAAAAATAAGCTTAAGACTTTCAAACCAAAAATTTTTATTCCTTCCGAAAACCTATACCATACAACAGTAATTCTAAAATGAAAATAAACGAAATTTTGACAATTCAAATAACCAACCACGATCAGGAGTACTGCCTGCTATGGACTGAGCATGTACTGCCGCTGATGAATGAGCATTGCTGATACCAATGATTTTTTGAGGAGTGACAAGTGAACGTCTCTGTGAAATGAGCACCGAAATTTATTAATGTTGAGAATTTATGAAATTTACATTAATCAGTCATGGTACTAGGGCACAATGCACCCAATGTTAGTCGTGTTTGAACACTTTCATCTCCTACAGTATCCAAATCAGTAAGGAAGCAAAATGATGAAACGATACACAGTGCAATCGCAATACTGGAATTACAATTTTGTGATTCATTTAATACCATAATGTTTTAAACAAACCGCAGTTTTTAAATATGAACGAAAGTTAATGTGCTTCCGTTCATACTATACCGAAGCTGTTTACAGTAAATTCAAGACACAAAATTCATAACCCCGTGATATCATTACTCAATTCCAAATCCGTATACTTATCGAATACACTGATCTTAGTGTTTTTTTGTCCAGCTAATACAACCAATCACGGATGCAGACACCCAAGAATGAACATTAAAATAATATAATATAGACATCAGTAAAATATTATTACTGTTACTGAACGCGTCCATCTGCAAAAGAAATGCAGCCTAGCCCCTCATTCTCAGGCAATTCCAAAGTTCAACATTTACTATTCGATTTTATACAGTATGTTCGGCAACCAGCTTGGGTAATCCTACTATAATATGAGCTCCGGTGCATAAATTTTAAAAACGAATTAAATTCATGATCAGCTGTAAAAGTTAAATCAAATGGATGCATGAAAGTTCTTCACAAAGCATAAACTCGGTTATTTGTTCCTAACTCAGTTATTTGCTCGCAAAATCAACTTCTGAATTCACTCAACAATGTCAATTCATACCCACGATTCAAAATCTATTGTGTGGCAATAAGGCTATGAATGGAAGATATTACAGATAGCGCATTAGACAAGTGTGGCAAGAGGATTTGTATTCCAGTCAACTCACCACGATTACCTTCAGCGGGGGCAAATCAGCATCACGCTCGCTGATAACATTATGCACTCTGCTACCGCTTGGTCCAGGTTCAACATCGCGTGCCCCCGCTGCTGAAAACAATGAATGACTTCCACTTTGTTGCGTCTGAGCACTCATATCCAGTCCAGCTTCGCATGTGTCATTCAACTGTCCTAAAATCAACTTTGGGTATGAAACCTACAATAGATGCATGGAACAATATGGGTATAAGAAGTAAAAATAACAGTGAGTGTGGACTGAATATGAACAGAAACCTCGCTGTCCACGAGAGGAACCAGTACTTGATGTTTCGGACAGTGCATTTGAGTTTCCATTTATCATGCCCGCCAGATTGGCATTGGCTTCCCGATATCTGCGTCTTACCTAAAAAAAAAAAAAATAAACAAAATATCTACTCCTCAGGAATATATGTATGAAATGTTTCCCAGAAGTGTTCATTTCGGAACAAAATTGAAACAAACAGCTTACGTTCTTTGCGTTGAAGAAATAGATTTTTTTCTATCTCATTGAATTCTGAAATAAGCAAGCATTGACTAAGGAAAACAAAGGAGAAAAGGATTAGAAAGTGAACATACTAAACAATGTGAAACGCACATATCTGAAAAGAAATACTTGTAAATTCAATGTTGCTTCATAAAACACTAAATAAATCATGGGCAAAAGAAAATTTCAATGTTTACTTCTTTCGATCTGTTCAGTGATGCCAGGATTATCAGCTTCAAGTTCCAGTTTAAAATGCAGTATTTCCTTGTTCAACTTTTGGCTATATTTTAGCAACAATGAATGGCAAACATCCAAAATTGCCACTTTTTCGTCCGAAAGAGCCTTCGCTTGCGCATAAAGCTACAAGAAAAAGCTTTTAAACTCTTCAATAATTTAAATTAGTTTTGGTGTGAAACTTAATAATTTTTGGGAACAAATTTAAGACCTATTCTACAATATACAACGAACCTTAATCCAGGGTTCTAAATTTTATTTTAAGCATTCCCACACAATAACTGTGAATGCACGAGACCACAAAATGTAATTAAGAACGCACCTCCAAGATTTCATTGTATCGTTTTACCTTAACATCATGAGGCAGAACACTACCTGTAGAGAAGAACTCATCTCTTTCCTTGTTGGCGCGTTCATGCAATTCTGAAAACTGAATTTGAATATAAATGAAACATTATGAAATTTTACGTTTCGTTCACTTAGTTAAAAAAATGTTAGAAATGTTAGAAAAACTACGAACAACCTTTTGAAATAAACGAAAAACATACAAAACTAGTTCGAATTTGCGAGAAGCAATACAATTTAGTAAATCTTACAACTTTATTAAACACGACATAACTTTCAAACATATTTGGAATGTAACCCTGCCGGAGAATATTGTGTCAATAGTTTCAATAGAATCTAGAAAGGCAAGCATTAAAAAAAAGCTTCGAAAAAAGAGAAATTTCTATTGGTCACTTACGCTGTGCTTGCAGGTCTAACATTCGAACTTCAGTGCTCCTGTCTCTCAATTCACCAGGTAATTGATCAAGTACTGTAATAAAGGAATTGAAACATAATGGTTTCAATAAAGAGAATTTAAATCGTAACAGTAAAGTTCAAATCTCCAGCACGCAACTCACATTCCAGGAAATCCTCGAGATACAACATATTCCTCCTGTTCTGGTAGAACAACCTTGATTTAGTCCTATAAGTATTCCCAGACAAACTGACAAACAAACATCCGAAGGTTTACACTCACAGATCCATTTGAATAAAAGAAATCAATACATCTGGAATTTTCAGCAAATTTCAGCGTCAAACAAAACCAGTCCTGATATCTAAAAGTAAGGATCAGATATCAATTTTTATATAAAAACTTGAATGTTGACTGCAGTCTCTTAAAGATGGATGATCAGCTAAACTCTACGCTTTGTGAAACGAAATAGGAACATTTTTCACTTAACATTTCCTTTTTCGAATTTATCATTCGTTCTTAAACTTCAGAACAATTAAGGTATAATTACGATAATTGCGATGACTATGGAATGTTAAGAATATTTAAAAGCTGAAGAAATTTGATGGAGAGAGATATTAAACAAAAGCACGACTTGAACCGAACGAAGGTATTGCAGTGATTCCAATTAATACAGGTGAGAAAAATAAATTAACAGAAGTAAAACTCGCAAAAAAAAGACATTTTTGATAAACGTTTTATTACCAGACAAATGTTCACGTCAACAGTTTTTAAAAATAAAATCTAGATTTTCAAATGCTGAAGTTAAACAGCATTTGAAATGCTGTAAGTTAGCAATGCTGCAAGTTAACGCATGATGAACTCTTCTTATCGAGTTGTAATTTTTCTCGAATAACTCCTGAATCTATTCTAGATGCCTTCTGCCTTCAATTCCTCAATCCATTGGTTCAAACGTGTAATTAGTAATTGGGTAGATACGCGGATCAGTAAATGGATACGCCCGCTTAATATCGTAAGGATATTGCTTCAGCATCTGAAAACACAATTAAAAGTCTTCTAAAATTGTGGATTTATTTCTAGCATTGAGCTTAAATGAGCTTTTTTTTCGATAAGTAAATACGTCAATTCAACATTAAATGAGCAGGATTTTTAAATTTATAACTTAAGTGTACGACAATCGAAATCAAAGCACATTACAATGTCATTTTTCCATTTACGACCCTTTGGCCATGTCTGAATACCAATCCAGCAAAAGATCAGCGCTGGAATTAAATGACGACAGAAAATTACCGTGTTGGTCCATCTAAAACACAAAAATTGCATAGATTTTAATAAATTGAACAAACTAAAAAAACTTATACTCTTAAGCACCTTCAATACAAATTCTTTACTACTAATGAAAATTACACTTAAATTGAAGTTTCCTCATCATCAATACTGGTATAGGAATCACGATCACATGTATGCATCACTGCTTGGATATTCATCTGAAATTTCCAAAATTTAAATGGGGAAGCTAGAATATTATTTTTAATTTCAGAGATAACCTTTTGGTAAACCCTTCTATTTCAAGTCGTTTCATCTGCAGGTAATGTGCTATGTAACAACGCAGGTCTCTCCAAAATAATACTGATATTAACAAAAATATTTCTTCAGATGTGAAGTTCAAATAATTACTCATATCAACAATAATATTGATTGGTAAAATAAAAAGACCTCGTTTTCTCTCATTATAAATTGATGTTGTAATTTGAATTGTTAAAATCACCCAAACAGGCCTAATGTAACTTACTCCTTCACCCCAATTCCTTCGGTAATGTGGATCGCTCCAATTTTCATATGGATCCTTATGGTCATAGGTGACGCAACCATAATCCGGATAATTTCCTGCATACTTATAGTAATCGTCTTTGTCATATGGCCTACAAGAAAAATTAAAGCATCATTTCAAATATTATAATACATTCAGTTTATCAATCGCAGTAAAATGTTAGCCAATACGGAAGTTTTGGAAATATCTATTATTCATATTTCTATCACACAATATATAATAACACAGCTAACTTATAATCTTCTGGCCTCATCCCATATTTTATCGCCGCTGCTCGACGTTCTTCCTCATTTTTTGGATAATCATCTGGCATGTGATCACGTGGGTACCAACCATCGATCGTCAACGGTCCTCTTTCTAGAAAAGAAAGAATAGTTAAATAGATAAGTGAGAAAATGGCAAAACATCTATATAGACTAATGTGCCACTGTTTTAAGACGTCTGTGATACGGATAAAAAAGATCAGTAATGACAAGAACATAAATTCGCTTACTGTTCATGCGACATGATGTGTGAACTGTACGTACACATAGTAGCACGGAACGCGACGACACCATCACGCCTGCGCAATCTGGAATAACTTTTTTGAAGCATTTTCCAGCAAACACAAGAAAGTACCAAACACGACGCTCTTCAATCAGACAATTAAAGTATTTCTGCAGATATTTTCTGCAGATACCCCCAGAAATATATTTAAATGGCAGTACCGCAGGACAATCCACAAATTACTTCCAGCTAAAAGTCTCTTATCTGGCAATTACATTCAATCCATCGGGTCTCAGATATTGTATTACATATTATTTCAATTTTTTTCGCGAAATTATATAACAGCTCATTACTTCCACTTGACCCCAATGATAAAACGTATTTGACCTCTTACCTCACCAACATTTAATGCGACCGTTGAAAATATCGGTTTTGTTACTTCGCATCTCTTTTACCGTCTGCTATACTAAAAACTCTGTCATTCTGCATTTTCTGCTGTCGTTTGCTGAGAGCTATTTTCACTAAGGTATTTAAAAGACAAAAAGAGCATCCGATGGGAAAAAGCATGGTTAGCACTGGTTGATTAATGGACTTTTGGAGGCGGAGTTGTGGTACTATCTACAGGGATTGAAAAGCGAGAAAATATTCCAAAAAAGAACAAAATACTTCCGTGCCAGGCGCAAGGGGAGGGGTCATAGGTTAGGCTAAAGGGACGGTTTGCACACTTATTCGTGAAGTGGAGGGCAGCGAACAGCAAGCAGGGTAATCAAAGCTATATGCGCGAGATGCCTCACCAAAGCTGGAAGGTAGACTTTGCCCTTTAAAAAAGAGGTCACCGTTAACAGTAATCTGCAGTCAAATGTCAACCTGAAGTTATTCATTTTCATGTACTTGTTTAGCATATCTGACAACTTTCCTCTTCTCAAGCACGTATTCTTTCCGTTCTTCGGCGCATTCTATTTCAGTGACCTCTGAAAGTTTCATTCATTCTCTGTCTCACTTGGAGAAAGTATTAGAAACCGAAGTGGACCTGCATAAAGTGTACTCAGTGAATGAACTTCAGGAAGTTTGGAAAACTTTTCACAAGAAAAATTTCTCTTTCGATGAAGATTTCTAATTCAAATATTAATATGATCCAATGATTTGTTAATAGAAAAGATCGGAACGATCAAAAATCTGGAAGTACTTTTTCGTTTTTTTTGTTCACACTTTTAACTATTTCAAAGTTGATAATCAAACTCTCAAAAAATCATCGGATTTCGTAGTTGCACACCAAAAATATTGATTAATGCAGTGTGCTGCTTGGCAACAATAAAAATGCACCTCAAATTCATTTAATGTTCAAGCAGTCCCATTCTCATCAATTATAATATTTTGAGATTTCAATCGACAAAATTTCCCGTTTATATTTGAAGTCTTAATAAGCTTTTAGACCAAATTTTTTGGTCTAAAATCAGTTTTCAGGAAGGAAGTAATGTTCATTGGCATGTTACGTTCATTATAGACATTATCAGCCATAATTTCTCCATCTTCAATAAATAAAAAAGTTGGTAAACAACAAGCAAAACGAAATATGTGTCGCATTTTGACACAGTTGTATAACGTCACACAACTTTCGATTTAAATTGAAATAAGTTAGGTTGATGAGAAAAAACCTACGTTTGATTGTTCAAAACAACTGATCAGATGATTTTGCGATTTTTTGGTTTTAGCAACTTTGCGATTTTCAAAGACCATTTTCATGGCGCTATTCTTTAAGACAGCTGTTGCTCGAAGTAAGCTTAAATAAATCTTTTGCTAGGATCCCTCACCAATCATCTTTTCTAGAAAGTAGATGTTTGTTTTTAAAATATTTTTTCATCCACTTCAAATCTGCTGAAAACAAACTTTCCTTTATGATAATTCTTCTACTACTAAGTTTTGAAAAGTTGGCAATGAAGTTTTGCTCCCTCTGTTTGCAGTGTAAATCTTATACCTTACTCCTTCACTGTATATGATAGATCTACTGCATTAATGCAATATCATGAAGCTAATGGACTGTTAACATTGCCATTTCTGCTAAATGAATAGTCCATTTCAATATTAGAAAACTTGAATCATTTCAATATTAGTGAGAAAAGGTTGGTTTTATTAACTTCAATCTCATTGAAATTTGTATAAAATTCGAGCGTAAATAAAAGGCTCGAAGAAATTTCGTAAATAATAATTTCGAACAAAAATAAGACAGTGAACTTTCAAGGATTTATGTTACTTGGAGCTTTTCCAATTAACTGAATTTAACGATTTAAATAGCTTTGTTTGTTGTGCTTCCAAACTTCAAACAAAGTTTGACACACTTCCTTTTTACTCATATCTGTTCGCTTTTATCCCATTTAATTTTTGTTCATTTTATTCCAATTTTATTCCAAAATTCATTTCATTCAATTTGTCCGTTGAATTCTATTTCATTGTAATTTTATTTCACCTGATTTTATAATCTGATTTTAATCTGATTATGATCTGATTTTATTTAATTCAATTCCATATTTGTATTTTTATTTTATCTTACTCTAATGGTTAAGAAAACAGGGTAGGCGAAAAATTCGATTTTCTATGAATTTCAAACCTATCGGTTTTACTTTATAAAAGTTGAAAGAGCCGAATGTTTTGATTGAAGGAGAATTTCTGCGATTTGAATCTCTTTTTTTTTCCATTTAATGTGAAGAGAACTAAGTTTCCAACATCCCAATTTCGAACCAGTCTGAATCATTTGTGATATTAATTTGATTTAATTTGAAGCGTTGTTCGTAAATTTAGATTTAGATATTAACATTCAAAATTCAATTGGTAGAGAGAGGATGAGAAAGTTGTCATTTCCAAACAGAAAATATCATTGTTATGTGAGTAACTCTTTTGCAGAAAATTTCAGACATGTTATTCGTATTGCTAACCAGTTAGACTGGAGAAGGAGCATTTTTCAGTCATGGAATGAGATTTTTGAAAAATGAAGAGAAAGGGATATTTAAATTTTGAACCGAAAGGAAAAGATGTGAGGATGTAAGATCCATCATATATCGCATTTTACGACGGGCAGTTGTAAATATTTTTGTTGAGCTTACAATTCCCCTCGACTCATTTCCCAATAGATATTAAAATGAAATGAGATATGTTCCGTTTTAACCCACAACTAATTTGTATCAAGTTTTATTCCTAGTCGGTAAAAAAGCTTCAGAAGTAAGCGGTTAAGTTGTCACGTATGGTCCACTCCTCCATATGTATTTGTGCATCGGCTACGCTTTGACAAGTACTTCAGTTACATGCTAGCTATTCAATTTTTACCGGAAATGCTTCGGAATTAACATCATTTAGCGATTACAAAGAGTATTTTCATCTGCCATCTCTAATGTCGAACTGAAATGATGACGATTTTGAAATTTTACTATATTTTTTAGAATGGCGATGAAAAAAAGAGATGGAAGAAAAGGGAGGAAAAAGAGCGATAGTCAAAAGGTGATTCTCGAGAGAGATTACTTTGTAATAAAAATAAAGTTGCAGAACGAATATCACTTTTAGGCATGCCAACAAGCTCCTATGAATAGCTCAGGATAATTGTCCTAGAAAGCTTTCTTTTAGCATTCTTGACTGATTTCATCATCTCTTTGAATGATGACTGGAATCTTTTTTCATTCCAGAAAGGAACTGGCGATTGTTTGGTCAGACGATAACTTCACTAACATTACATTTTATTGGATTGACTTTATATACATATATATATATATATATATATATATATATATAGT
>NW_018108236.1:8694-15579 GCF_000183805.2 Loa loa | reverse complement strand
ATATATATATATATATATATATATATATATATATATATATATATATATATATATATATATATATATATATATATATATATATATATTCTAAGTTCCCCAATTTTCTATTCCTTTAACTCCTGACAAAACAAGAAATATTTTTAAATGATTCATCGGTGAATAACAACACATTGAAATAAAACATATGGGACCAAGCAGCTCTCAGTGGCCCAGATGCAATGATTGCTGTTTGATTTGAAAAGCTTGAAATGTCTCGAAAAACGCATCTTGCTGAGTTAGAAGGCATTTCTTTTACCTAAAGAACTATTTTTCTTTTGATTTATGGCTTTAGTTTTGCCAGGTATTATTTGGTTCCTAACTTCCCAGCAGCGTCATCCAATCTGAAGAAGCTCAACAATTTTTTACAAAAATTACACCTTCGTATTACGGTCTTGAAGGAAGAATTTCTTTTTATAAATGCTTTTTCTATTCGAGTTTCTAATAATTTTAAAGTTGGAAGATACTTTTGGTATTCCGATTTCGGACCGTTTTTTTGACATAAAATGGTAATAGATTTCTTGTACCTGGTTTAAAATAAGTTCAAATTAAAAGGGTCATGAACATATGATTTTCAAAAGATTCTCTTCAAAAATTTAAAAACAATCCGTAGTTTTAGTCAAAAAACAATAAAAAACGATAAACTACTCCCATCCTACCACTCATTTTCATATTTCATTAATTTTCCGCATAAGAATTTTTGCTTGGATGAATAAATCTGATTGTTCAATAAATTTCAGTGGAATTAGTCAAGATATCTTAATGAAAATATCCACCGTTTCAATACACCCAAGAATTTTGTTGAAAGAATTTTGTTTTAATGCAGACTTCATTGTGTCAATCAATGAACTCAGTTGTTTTTCTGAGTTGTCATTATCTGTCGTGTTTTTGATTCCGAGAATATAATTGCCAAATCATCGGACTTGTTATATAACTCATATATGTAAATAGCATTTCAAAAAAAAAAAACATTGAATTTTGTTCGTCCATTTGCAATACCTACCTCATAAGAAAACTATCACTTTTTGCTTTACAATTTTACTAGAGATGATCCTAGTGAATTCGTACCAAAGCACATCCGAACTGAATTTAGATTAGAGGATGGTAATGATGTATTTCTACTACTAAGAATTCTGAAGCCGAAGAACAGTCTACTTTTGAGTACTATGAGAGTTTTACGGAAAGTTATTAAACCGTATTCAAAATCTGTATGCAGGAATTATAAATTCTGGATTACAAATCTTTATTCAGGAACGAAACACAGCGGAAGATATATTTATCACTTGGGAAAGAATATTCTGTGCCTTTTACAAAATCTGAATAATGAAAATGTATATTAATTCCTGAGCATTCGTACTAATAGATCTTTTTTTGATGCTGTTAAAATGAATCAGTTGTTTTTATTTATTTCCTGTCCATGTCTTTTCTAGATATATCGTACTCTCAGAAGTATACCGTTGTAAGATGTACTAACCCTACAAATCGTGGTAAGATATGCTAATCATACTAATCATGGCGAAGTATGATAATCATACTAATTATGGCAAAGTGTGTTAGTCGCGCTAATTATGGCAAGCTCATGACGAAGATTTGTAATAGCAAAGAATGTAGAATATTTTTAGAGTAATAGTAAAGCAATTCATACTGGAAGTATTTCACATTTTTACATACACTTCTCAACAGTTATTTTTATTTGATGAATTTTGATCAATTTGTTCACTTTCATTTCGCTTCGCACAAAACATCGAATTCTTAGCACAGTGCTTAAAATGTAAGTTTTGCTCATAGTGACATTATCACAATTAATCTTGTCAACAATTGATTGCTTATCTTCAAAAAAAAAAAATAGAATAAATTTTTGCTTAAAAAAGTGCACTTTTTTAAAGAATTTCACCACACGAATCATCCATGTGTGGATGAAATTTAGACTGATGCTGCGTATTTTTTATGGAAAATCAACAGGGTATTGCATTAGTCGTCGTTTGTTCAGCTACTTTGATTGCTTGACTTTAATTCATCGATTTCTACTCTCACTATTCACTCTTGATCTCGAGCTTTTTTAATCTATATTAATAGAGCAGTATGGAGAGGTGGGTCGTAGCCGCTTCGGTTTATATCATCCGACATCGATGAACGAATCTTGTCACTTCACTCGTTCATCTAAAAAGGGTGAATGATTTCTGTTATCAGATGGATTTATGAAAATGAATTTAAATATATCTTAAAAGTCACTGAGAAATTGACTAACTACGATATTTATGATGTAATGGTTTCGGCGTTTTAAACTGATTATTTCTCTCATAATTTTTAGAGAATTAGAAAAGAAAAATGATTGGACAATGGTTCTTATAATATTGATTGGTACAGTGTTTTGGGACAATACAAGGGAGTGATATATCCCGTTGACACCGTGTAGCACTTTTGATATTAAAAAGCTGCATTCGTCGACTTTCTAGTTTCGATACCTTTTATGAGGAATTTTGAATAATCTGGAGATTTCTCATATCTTTTGCAATACCTGATTTAATCGAAGATTTGTTGATTTCATAAAACCATCTACGTGTATACAAAATCATCCATGTGTATTGTTAACATTGTACAAAGAACGAATTTTAATGCAGGATGTGATTTACCAAAAAATTTAGAAAACAACTTATGAAATAAATAGTTTTTTTATCACTCCCAATCCTTCTAGATTTTTTCATATTCTACTAGTTCTACTCTGTTCAATGAGCAGAGTGGATTGTTTATTTGATCTTCCTACAATTCAAACTTATTAAAACCTCAATCAATGTTACCATTGCAACTGTCTACGTATACGTTTGTCCTCCTATCTGTTTCCACCTGATACAATTTGCACAAGCGAAACAAGAATATTTCCAGCCTCTTATTGCAATAACTTAGCACACATTGTAGTTAATATCGGTTGTATTTCGTCTTTCAAGTCAAAGACATATTTTTGTCTTCCTTTTATTGCTTCCTTTTCACATTACTTACCAGTGAATCTCCCTCTCCAAAAATACCAACTCTCCATCAGAACTAGATGACACCTCTTTTTCTGATCTCTTACCGTCCCACGTGTAGTGCACCATGATGTCAAAAACCTGTCCCTTTTGAAATATAGCAATGTGAACAGTTTCGGCGACGATGCACTGCACTAATTAGTGATATGATCCTAAACATAACCCGTTTCTTTTCAAACGAAATATATCAATCATATTTCAAGTTTCAAACTTGCCAATTACACTCAAAAAGTTACTACATTGAATATACAGGTCTTTTTAAAATGTTACTTCATTCTTCTCTGATGCCACTGTCTTGAATATACTTCTTTGGTGTCGCTGTACTGAATTTTTACCATATTTTCAAACAAATGTCAAAACTTTTTAGCAGTATTTCTTATAATTTCTTTCCATGTGTTCGATCTGTGTTCCAAATCAATAATTTCTACACTAATTTTCAATCCATGAATGATCATAATAACTTCAAACTGTTTAATATTTCGAAACGTTTTGTTTCCTGAGAAACATTATGCTTTCAGTAAATTTCTCTCTGCGAGGCAAATCAAAACTGCACAATCTGTCCGAGTCTCGACCTTCAAAACTAGACCAGAAGTGATGCAAATAGAAGACACTAATATTATTGCGAGTACACGGATGCGGAGAATACCCTCCGATTCAACTATATTCCTCACCTGTTCCTTTAATGGAACGCGGAATCCCTGTCTCTTTCTGTGCCGATCCTACTGTTATCCTTCTTCCAATCAACCCGTTGTTGCAGTTAACATCAAGTGGCGAAGTCCTTCCTGTCCTAATATTCTACTCACTGGAGACAACAACAACATCCATCCACATCTATCCACTTTCAGTGTTTCGTTTTGTTCTCAATAACAATCTGACGAACTGATTTCTAGGTACTCGCGGCCAAATCGATTCTGTAAGGACCAGACGAAACCATCCTACTGGTTCACTACTCATCCTTATTGCTGTCATCAAAAAATACATGACTTGTCACCTTATTCTAAGATGCAAATTTTTCTTTTTATAGTCAAAATAATAAGTTGGTTAGAAAGATGCTAACCTATATCACTGTTCCTCCAGATTAATAGCACGTTACTCCACATGAATAAATGATATCCGTTTGCTGGTTCATTATTTTTTACCTTCAACTAATTAATCGGTAACTTTCAAAGAAGCATCCTATCTACAAAAGCTCATTACAGGATGGAGAACGCTGTACTTTTTTTTGCGAAAGAACTGAAGTTCGGAGGAAGCAAATTGGAAACAAAGTTCGGAACTCAAAAGTTTCATCAGTTTCTATTCTTTTTGAATTTTAATATTGCACTCAGATTAAACTTGCATCTAAGGAGGCGGGAAGTAACTGACAATTAAAAAAGACATCTACCTGCTAGAGATGCTATTCAGGGAGCAATATTATCTATACTGAATTTACTCCCACTACTAGAATTGTTTGCATAGTTTTCAATCGGTTGGGGGATAGGTTACTTTCTTTGCCACAATTTTACCACTTTGGGCTGGGCGACCACAAAATATTTTCATTTTTTTTTTGTTATTTATTTTTGGGAGCTCTGTGCAATCAAAGAATCACAGTCCATTTCGCATTTTATTTTAAAATATTAGTAACTACCGCCACTGTCAAAGAGGTACTGTATGAAAGTCTTTCTCACGTCATATCACTCGGATCCTGCGATATATATTTATGACTGATGGCGTAGTGAATACGAATCACTGAAACATCAGTAATCAGTAAGCTACTCGATATTAGCATTTCTCCTGATTCATAACGCAAGCTCCCGAGAAGTCTGGTTCGGACCATCCCCTTCCCCCCGAATTCTAAACACCTCCGACTTACCTGATTAAGTGGAGTTTACACCTCTGACATATTCGAAGAATGGCCTTCCTTGCAGCGGTTTCACAGATCTTCAAAAAATCAATGAGCAGCTATTAAAGTCACAAATTGATGGCCCAAGAAGTTTTGCATTGCAAGACAAGTCGTAGTTTCACGGCCTATTGTGAAAGTGGGCATTTCTGCAAGTCTCGGAGGATCCGTGCAAACTGTTGGGTGTGGTCGGGCGAGTTGGAGGGGTAGTGCTTGTAATTTCCTTTGGTACTTGATTTCTTGTGATTGATATCCTGAGATATTATAGATCTCGCATCCCTCAATACAAAAAAAATAATACTTTTCTTGCGCACCAACTTTGATGGCCTTGTATTCGACAGGCTTTCGATTTCTGAGAGTTTTTCCCCAAATATTGATTATAATTTGAGAACTTACTTCACTGCCAAAGTCTTTTTTTCAATTTTCCGTTACAAACTTCGGAGGTGGAACATTCTTCAAAATTTCTCTCCTATCCTTGCTATAAACCAGCAATTATTTCAAATATTAAGTGATAGTTGTTAAGGATAATCCTAATTTTTATTACTGATCTAAAGTAATTGTTTATTCGATATCATTAACCAATATGAGTACACTGCTGTCTGATAAGTAAAACTGTAGATTTAATCTCAATCGCTGCTCAATACTTGAACGGCAGTTATTTAGTGAAGGATTATTTTTCCAGTAGTGTGTATACCAAGCAAAGAACGCCTTTTATATTGGCTTATCTTGTACAATTCTATAAACAATAGTGAAATGAAATAGCGATGAGCGATGAAGTGGTTTGTCTGTATCGTGAAAGCCTATTGATCATTTTTAGAATGACACCGCCTCTCCTTAAAAGCCTATTTATTATATATTAGCTTATATGTAGGTTTCAATTTCCACTTCTGTATCATGTTGAATATTTTCATTACTGCATTAGTGAGATTGAAGTGCTAATAATTTTATGATAACTTGCTGTTAGTTCAAATAACCAAATTTTTAAAGAAATGTTAAGGATTATTTAAGGTGGAAGATGTCTGCTAGAGTTAGAGCTGTTGTTTTTGTAACAATTCAAGATAATATAGCTGTCGTTTTTTGTAACAATTCAAGATAATATTAAAGGGAGTGAATGAAGCTTTGGGGCTCGAGCCGTTTTCCGAATCCGACCACCTACTCGCAGAAGGTGAATTGTAATTTTAATAATTCACATATTTCCAAACTTTAATTTTATTATTTGTTTTGGTTTATACACTTGTAGGGTATGTTCTCTTGATTTTCATATTCAACTTGTGCATCAGTATGAGTACGAAATTTTTATGCCTTCTTAAAAGTAATTAGTTGTTCGAACATTCATTTTTGTTTGGAAAGATTTTTCGTTGTTCGTTTTTCTTTTTTCCTTTTCTTTTTTTTTTTTTTTTTTTTTTTTGAGCGAAGGAAAAGATTCCGCGATGCTAACAAAAATATTCTGGAAAGTGGTTAAATACAAAACCAAAATCATTTCAAAGGTTTGGTAATTGCTTATCGTCGCGCAGGTATTTGCGTGTTGGCACAGTGAAATAGTTATGGACAATCAAGCAGGTTCCATTTTTATGCAACACCAGCAATCTCAAGCTCTTTCGAATGGGAACAGCAACCAGGTGAGGTAATTATCTGGCCTTTGTGAAGTTGTTAAATCTGATTTATTTTATGCTATGTCTTTTTTTGATTGTGTGTAATTAAATTATATACAGATCAATTAAATTTCAATTTACATTATATATATATATATACAAGTAGGAACTGTAGGAACAAGTAGAAACTTTTTATTATCTTATATAAAGGTGTTGATTTCAAGGCAGAATAATGAGGGTTGTGAGTGGGAAAATCTTTCCACTTAGTCGATACGTTGATACCCAAGTACAATATAATCGTATATATATATATATATATATATATATATATATATATATATATATATATATATATATA
>NW_018108236.1:2270-8545 GCF_000183805.2 Loa loa | reverse complement strand
TAACTATATATATATATATATATATATATATATATATATATATATATATATATATATACATATATATATATACATGTATAATTACATATAGGTATAATTATATTAAACAATTATATCTATATAAACTTTGTGACCTAATTCGTTTTTCCTTTGGCAGGGGAAAAGAATTACGGTTTAATGTACGAAAATTATTCAGTTTTGAAAGCAGCCAATAATCAAAGAGAAAATACTTGTGAAATATGAGCTCCTATTTCTACGTTTTTCCGTTTTTAACCATCACAAACTTCTCTGGAATTTATTCATAGACACTTAGTAATCCGGCTTTTCACCCTATTTTTGGATATTTGTTGAAGCATGGAGCTCTATAATCTTTTTAACGGATTGTCCTAAACTTATTGATAAAGGTAGATTTGGATTTCTAAAAACCGTTGATTTTCAGTGTTATGCTTCATCGTCTATGTTGCCATCAAATTCTCCTACTTTGGAAAACGATGGTGAAGCGAAAGCAACAAATCTGATTATCAATTATTTACCACAGAATATGACTCAAGAAGAAGTGCATGCCTTGTTTTCCACCCTTGGGGAAATTGATTCCTGTAAACTCGTACGCGATAAAGTTACTGGTTAGTTAACATCTTTTGTACTTCTACGATTGTTTTTTCCGTTTTTTTACAGACTTCTGGAAGACCTACAAATTGTTGAGTGGTGCTGGCACTGATGATACCTTCGTATTGGTATCGCACTTCCAAAATGAGCGAGTTTTTGATAACAAAGGGAAATCAACTTGTATTTCAACTTTCAAATCCGAATTTTTCCATTTCCATGTATTGTCATCGATTTGTTGAATAAAATTCTTTTGTACTGGGGTGGGATTCCTCTTTCAAGGCACACTCAAATTAAATTTAATTTACATGGGATGTTTAAAATGGACACGTTACAGGTCAGCTATCATTAAGTGATAATATTTTATGAAAACGAATTTTTTCATTTTCCACCATATAATAAAAAAGAGTTTTTTATCAATCCACAAAGGTTGTACGAATTTTTTGTTTCTACCAGCTTCCTAAAGTATACGGTAAACATGACCAAGAATCACTCCAGGAATTAACTAATCTCATAAAAAATGCGGGAAGTAAGTACTTCCCCTTATTTCAAAGTAATGAGTCTGATTCACAATTGTTTAATGTAATCATGATTTGTACTGCATTGATTCTCTGAAGTACAACAAAGTAGAAGCAAAGTAGCGAACTACTTCATTATTTATTGAATTTATTTTACTCACGATTAACAATTCTGTCGGGTAGGCTTTCAGATCTCTGTAAACTTGTTAGCTCGAATTTCACGAGAAATTCAAATTGAATACTACAACTCAAGTGTCACTAGCTTGAGTATCCAAAAAACTCCTACTTTGCCAACTGAAAATAAAGTACCACTCCACTACTTGTCGCTTGGTTTGAACCCTTGTTCGATTTCAGAGCAGCTCAGTATTGACTCTCTTTGAAGAAAATTGCTTTGTCATTGATAATGATAGCTAATAAAATTTTCGTATTTCTTTTCCTGAGCCTTCTTTCACTTTCTTTCATTTTAACATGCTTTTAACTATAATCGTTTCGTGGAAATAGCACGCTATTTTAGTTATTTCCTTTGTTCACTGCTAAAATTTCTTCCTGCAGTTCTACTTTATATGTTTTGAGTTTTTTATGGCGTTTATTTCATTAACTTTTACACCACCTGAATTTAATCAGTTCATAAATTATGTTTTTGCTTTGCGTTTCACTGCTTTTGTTATCATTATTGTTCAGTTTTCAATTTTTTAGGTCAGAGTCTTGGTTACGGTTTTGTTAATTATATCCGTCAAGAGGATGCCTACAAGGCCGTCACTTCATTAAATGGCCTCAGGTTACAAAACAAAACCATAAAGGTTCGCTTTTAAATAGTTTATTTGTATGTCTTCCCTGATTTGCTTTATTTTTTTTGGATTTTCATTTAAAAACTTTTTTTGTTTTTTTTTCTTGTAACATCTGTTATTGGATTGCAAAATATTTTCATTTTTGCATGGAACTCCCTCATTTGTAGAGCTTTCTGACTTCCTATCAATCATAATTCAAGTTGAAATTAGTGGAAACGATGGTAAACGAAGCCTAAAATAACTTTGAATTAGTTCCACCAGCAAGTTTTTTTGGGATCTGTGCACTTATGTTGATGTGTTTATGATATAATTTCATTTCCTTCAACTAATCTTTAAACATAGCGAGCTTGCTTTTGGGTTCAACTGAAATATGGAACGACATTAGGGAATATGAAAAACATGGCGTTTTGGATGAAATAATCTCAGTAGTAGCCGTTGATTTCATGCTATATCCAAAAAGTCATATGGAAAATGTCAGTATGACAATAAAAAATATTAGTATATTTGCATATTCATTTTAAGGTGTCATTTGCACGGCCGAGCAGCGAATCTATCAAAGGAGCCAATTTATATGTGAGTGGCCTGGCTAAAACTATGAGCCAACTTGATTTGGAAGCACTTTTCAAGCCTTTTGGGCAGATCATCACATCACGGATTCTCTCCGACAATGTTACTGGTAATAAATTACGTAATTTTAATTTACGCCGTGCGTATTCGTTTCTTGTGATTAGACAAGTCTGATGTCATAGCTTATGCAAAGAAATAACATTGCTTTTCATTTTGGCAGAATTATGCTGAGATGTAGAAGAAAGATTTTGGTTTTGCATGCTATGCAGTTATCAGGTTACTGAAATCGAGAATGTTAGTGTTAGCTCGTTGTTTACTCGTTCTCCTTTAATTGATGTATTTCAAGGAATATCAAAAGGTGTTGGTTTTGTACGTTTTGATCGGAAAAGTGAAGCTGAAGATGCTATCGAGAAATTAAATGGAAAAATTCCAGCTGGTTGCACGGAACCCATAACTGTTAAATTTGCTAACAGTCCTGCAGCAAATGCCCAGAAGGCACAACTTCAGGTTGTATGTCACAGTATTTTTAAATTCTTAAAACCCTGTTTCTTTCGTAGGGTTTTTGGAAATTTTCGTAAATAAATGCCGAATTGGAAAGGGTAATGTTAAATTAGCAAAGCATGTAATCAAATGCTTTCATCTACGCAAGAACACTTTTCAAGCCTTTTCACTATATGCATGCAATTTATTTCATTCTAAATTGTTCCACGCCAAAATTTTTGCTTTTAACAACATGCATAATGCACAATGCCAGTATTTGTGCTAGTAGTCGATAAATATATTCTTCGTCCCGTTTATTTTGTCAACCGAATAATTTCTTTTAACAAATCAAATAATTCATTTACTTCCAGATAGCTCAAGCAGCATCAGCGTTAATGCCTCTTGCTCTTTTGAGCTCAATTTCCGCAACATCAGGACGTCGAATTGGCGCTGGTCCAATACATCACACACCGCAGGCCGGACGTTTCCGCTACACGCCACTAGCTGGAGCTCCTGGCACAACAACTGCAACTACAGCTACGACATCGAGTCCTGAGCTCATTACAACACAACTGTTGCAGATGGCTGCAGCTACTGGTATAGATTTAACTGAAATCTTATGATGTATTTCTATGTCGAGTATATTTGGAACTTTTTCAGGATTCGTAAGAAAATACGAACAAAAAAGAAGACTTAAGTTTTCTTTTTAACTATTATTTCGGATACTTATTATGTTTCTTTCTGGTAAACCGGTTTCCAAATTTAGTTCTGAAAATAAATACCTTAATGAGAAAATTCCCTTCCATGAATTAATTTGTTTACTGGAAGCTGTTTTAGTTTATGGTTTTTGTCCTAATTTACAATTTTTTTTTCGCCCTAATTTAAAACCCTAATGTGTGGTTTGTATATATATAAAACATTTTTAGGATTCGTAGGGGAATGCGAGCCCTAATTTACGATTTTTTTTAATGTCAAAACCTTCCAGAAATTTGAAAAAACATTCAGTTGCCCTTCCGAAATATCCCGTCATATCTTGGAATTGTTTTTTTATTCTTTGTTGCATGATTTTTTTTTAAAAAATTTTTCCTTTTTTTTTAATGAAAAAGATCCATTGTTAGATATCTATGTCATATCATTTCATATCTTAGTATTTATTTTGTTATATTCGGATTCTCCGTATTTTTGTTTCCATCCAAAATTTTCCATCAGTTGAGAAGATATGAAGTTCAGCAGTAAGGAAATGGATCATATAGAATTGGAAAAGAGAGAATTGTCATTCTGGAAATAAATTCACAAGTGAGGAAATGATCTGTTTCTAGGTACTAGCACCTCACCAGTGCAGCTAGCCGCGCTTGCAAATTCGACACCTTGTGCGAGTGTTGTTGGTACTGGGTGGTGTATTTTTGTGTACAATCTTCCGCCTGAAACCGAAGACGCTGTACTATGGCAACTTTTTGGACCATTCGGCGCTGTTCTAAGTGTTAAGGTAGGTATCATTATAGATTATACACATAGTATTGTCATATTTAACTCAAAGAAAGTAGAGGTTGGAATAATAATTTGAAGGTAATGAATGCCTGTGACATGTAGCCGTGTGACTTACAATAATGATGGCAAATGTTCATATAACATAAAACTTGGTGTTATTATCATTTATTTCAATTTATAGCGTATATTTGAGTTTATGTATCAGATTGTATTTGCAGATTATAAAGGACTTCTCGACTGGAAAATGCAAAGGGTATGGCTTTGTAACGATGGGACAATATGAAGATGCCGTCACAGCAATCACTTCGCTGAACGGGACGCAACTGGGTAATCGAACTCTTCAGGTAACTCTTCAGTCAGATTTCAAAGTTACAGATTTTGTTTTTCAAGAAATCGTTGAGATTGAAATAGTTTAAGAAGAAAACTAAGGACTTCAAGCCATTATCGGACCATTTTCCTAAATCTTTTGCTGTAACTGAGTTAATTTTTTTTCCTACAAAATTTAACAAACTGAAATAATGTCAGTGAAAATTTAAGGTGTCATTCAAGTCTCAAATGGTATCGTCAGCAACTCGTAAACACTGATTTGCATGCTCCGGTACATCTGTCATCACAATCTTGCCAACAGTATTGTTCGAAATATTCATGCCAAAGATTTGGTCTCCTTTTTCTCGTTTTCTTAGATACGTGAAAAGCTAATTGTCTTAGCTTTATCCCACTAATTTTGAAGTTGAAAATTGTTTGAATTTTTTGATTTTGATTTATATTTCATTTAAATATAGAAAAGATACTTTTTACCTTAATTCTTGCTATGGGTTTATCATTTATTGCATTATGGACTGCTTCATCCCTGTTTTCTCTTTTACCTTAGTTTTTTTTATTGAGATTCCATAGGAAATTTTTTATCTTTGAGAATTAAGATATTTAAATAAGAGAATCCAAAAAAAAAAATGAAATTAGGTTTGCATTAGATATTTATATATTTCGTGATTGTTATCACGAAATATATAAATATCTAATAAGTTCTCACCATATTTATATATTTCATGATTGTTATTGAGGTCCTTAGATCGAAAAGCTGCATCGGTGGTGTAGTCAAACATTGTTTTGTATTATAGGCACGAGTGTTTGATTTCTTAATTGTACAAAGACTCCGTTTGAGAAATATCGATGTATTTTTTCAGTCTGCTTGTTAATAGCATTATCATGTTTGGAAGTCCCACCATTAGTTGACCTCTTTCAGCGATAGAATGGTATATATTGTTGATGTTGGGCAGCGCTTCCGCTGCTGTTATTCGTTATCACCCAAAAAATCAATCTGTATAGGATTAAAAAGGAAATATGGAAGCAGTGGGTAAGTACTCTGTTGCAGATCTTAAGATCTGTCAGCTGCGGAAAAGTATCCAACTTTGTTAAGAATTAAACCTGCTTATAATCGTTGGAAGGAAACAGTTCCTTTCCTTTATGTAATATTGAAACTAAGCAAATCTGCTTTCGCAACATTTGTGTTATTTTTTGGACTATTTTTAGAATCAAGCTTCTACACACTTAAATTATTTCCAACTTGACCTTGTATCATCGCGTCAATACACAACCAGGTGGCAGTAATCTATTACAGTATGAAGCTTGAACTCTCATTGTCTCATCATCTCATTTGCATTGTGATAACTTTTTCCAATGAAAAAAGAATCGCTGTTGTTTGTAATCACTGATGATATGAATTGACTGATTCGTATGCATAAATGAAAATACCCCTTCTACTAATTTTTTATCACTCATTTCAGATTGTTTCCAGAAAGAGAAAGCAGGGGACTGTTACTGCTGGCAAGGA